>NW_005196627.1:0-1374 GCF_000372725.1 Emiliania huxleyi CCMP1516 | reverse complement strand
TCTCGTCGATCTCTCTCCAGACTCCACTCCTGCCGCTTCATCCTCTGACTCATCGCTCTCCTCGGCCTCGTTCTGCGACGACGCCGCCGCCTGCCGATCCCTTGCTTTCGCGGCTTCTCCCGCCTCTCGGCGCAACTCCGCCCTCCTCGCGGCGTATTTTGGCCCCTCGAGTTTATCGAGCTCTCCTCGCGCAAGGACGACTCTTCTGACACCCACTCCGATCATTTGCCGCCAAGTCATGTCGTTGCTCAGGTCCACTCTCGTTTCGAACACTTGTACCTCCACACAGTCGTCGTCATCGATTCGTCTTCCGGAGTCCTTCCGTTCGGCGTGGCTCACCCTCCATGCCGTGAACAGGCGCCCTATCCATCCATCGTTCCTATGTTCTTCTCTCGCTCCTCTGCCCGTGCCTTGAAAGAAAGAAAGAAAACAGACAGCCCAAGGGAGGGATGGGCCCGTGCCTTAAGAAAGAAAGAAAACAGACAACCCAAGGGAGGGATGGGAGGACGGCACGCCGCCACCACACAGGGATTTTAAGGCCCGTGCCTTGGTGTTGTCCGTGGCCCGATGGAATTCTTTTTTCTGCCTACCTACCTAGGTAGGTTGGCGGCTGCCGACTTCTCATGCAAACCGGGGCCGGCTCGTACTCCTACGAGCTCGCCGAGTACAGCCGCGCCGTACCCGTCACCTACGCGCCGACCTTTGAGCGCCGCGGTGCGCCCGGCGCCTGGCTCCAGCTGGTCCACACCTTCCTTCGTCGGACGGTGGCACGGTACGACCGCTCGGCCCTGTCGGCGCTGGGTGCACGGTGGTGCGTCTTCGACGGACTGCGCAGCTCCGGCGAGGCAGTGCCAGACGAGTCGGCGCGCTGCAGCGGCAGCGCAGAGGACAGGCTCGAGCCAGGCGTGCTGGAGGCGCGGCTGATTGCGGCGTGGGAGGCGGCGGCAGCGGAGGACCCGCACGCGCTGTCGCCCGGTTTCGACGACGTGCTCCTCCTCGCGCTCGAGACCAGCTCGGGTGTGATCGCGTGGGGCGAGCAGCGCCTCTACTGGTACTCCTCCCCTCCAAAGTACCTCTCGATCTCGCGCCACCACAAGCACGTCGGCAAGCAGTCCTCGCGAGCGGAGGTCGACGGCAAGCGAGCCGTGTCTGGCTCGCTGCGCATGCTGGCGTACGACGGCGCCCACCCGTCGTGGGCGGCGAAGGCGGCGCAGGCTCACCCTCCTCCCGCACTGCTCAAGACGGAGCCCTGCAAGAGGCGCTTCTCTCCCGAGGTGCCACCCTCCCCACCTCGCTCGTGCTACCCTCATCTCCCGCCACCCCTCGCCTCCTGCTGCCGCGGCCGCCTCCTCTTGCCTCCTGCGGCCTCGTGGT
>NW_005196628.1:0-1374 GCF_000372725.1 Emiliania huxleyi CCMP1516 | reverse complement strand
AGCAGCAGCAGCAGCAGCAGCAGCAGCAGGCGGCGGCAGCGGCGGCGGCAGCGGCGGCGGCGGCGGCGGCGGCGGCGGCGGCGGAGGCGGAGGCGGCGGCGGCGGCGGAGACGGAGACGGCGGCGGAGACGGAGGAGGAGGAGGCGGAGCAGCAGCAGCAGCAGCAGCAGCAGCAGCAGCAGCAGCAGCAGCAGCAGCAGCAGCAACAGGAGGAGGGGCCGATGGAGCGCTTCGCCGTCGAGCGCCTCGCAGGCGAACGCCTCGCCGTGCTCGCGCGGGTGCAAGACGCGATCGAGCAGGCGCGGCCCTCCGAGCGGGCGGTGTGGCGCGGCCCGGTGTCCGAGCAGGCCAATGCCGTCCAAGAGATGGCGGCAGAGGAGAAGGAGGCGGCGAGAGACGAGGCGGCGGGACGGAGCAAGGCACCGTCGGCCGAGGCAGGCGGCGCAGATGCGGCGGGTGCGAGTGCCGCGGCCTCTGCTTCGAGCGGCGAGGGCGGCGCAGAGGCCGAGCCGAGCAGCGGCGGGGCGGTACCGAAGGAGGTTGTGCAATCGGCTCGGCGAGGCGACGAGGCGGCGGTGCTGATTTGGCTCGACGGCGGCGGGCGGATCGACACGACGTTCGGTTACGTCTTTTCGAGCGGCATCCGTGTGAGCGGCATGACGCTGCTTATGCTCGCGATGATGAAGGGCCACGAGGGGCTGGCCGAGGCGCTGCTCCAGCGCGGTGCGGATCTCTCGTTGCAGTCTAGCGACGACAGCACCGCGCTGAATCTCGCCGCCACGAATGGCCGCGAGAAGCTGGTCGAGTTGGCGCTGCGGCACGGTGCGGAGATCAACGAGCAAGCTCCTCTCGGCGGCACCGCGCTGATGGGCGCCGCTAGCAGTGGCCACGAGAAAGTGGTCGACGCGTTGATCCGGCACGGCGCGGCGATCGACCATCAGACCAACGGCACCACCGCGCTGATTCAGGCACCACCGCGCTGATTCAGGCCGCTTTCTTCGGCCACCCCGCCGTCCTCCTCTGCCTGCTGCGGGCGGGCGCAGACGTGACGCTGTGCACTGCAAATGGCAAGACCGCGCTGCAGTTTGCCAAGGAGAAGGGCCACACCGAGTGCGTGCGCGCCCTTGAGGAGCATGCGGCGGCCGAGAAGGCGGCGGAAAAGGCGGCGGCGGAGGCGGCGTGGGCCGCGGGAGCGGCGGAGAGGGCGGCGCAGAGGGCGGCGGAGGAGAAGGAGGCGGCGCGGCACGCCGAGGAGCTGCTGGCGGAGGTCGAGGCGGAGAAGAAGCGCGCCACGGGCAAGAAGGGCAAGAAGAAGAGAAAAAGGGCGGCGGGGCGGGCGGGGCGGGGCCGTCGCAGGACCCGGGCAGGCGGCAG
>NW_005196629.1:0-1374 GCF_000372725.1 Emiliania huxleyi CCMP1516 | reverse complement strand
GGCAGGTCGTCCGGCTCGAGCAGGGAGGAGGCGCGCCGGTTGGCCTCGCGGTCCTCCGCTGCACGGCCGCCGGCGAGCTCGCGCATGCTGTGCGAGCGAGCGTGCAGCGCCTCGGCGGCGGGGTTCCGAAAGTAACCGTAGCACCGCTGCCGCCCCGAGCTGTCGTCGACGCCCCCCCACCCGGCCATCGTCTTGCGGTGCCGCTCCACGATTGTGTCGTGCAGCCTCACAAAGATCTCGTGGTCCTCCGCCGGCACGACCGCCTTGGCGAGCCCGAACGCCGCGGCAGGGACCGCGCCAAAGTCGACGTGGCGCGAGGCGGTCTCGGCGCACGCCGTCCACGCCTCCACCTCCTCCGCCTCGAGCTGCTCGACCACGCGCTGCGCCGCGGCAAAGAGCGCCGCGTCGCCGCTCGGCTCGACGCGCTGGCGTTTAACCGGAGCGGGCTTGCTGCGCGGCATATATGCACGAGTGAAGTGCCGGCACTCCAGCGATGGTCTGTCGTTGAGATCTACCTCCGGGGGCACTAGATCTAACCGGCGCGAGCGCAATAAAAAGAATTCAACTCGGGTTCGCCACTGCAATGAGAAGAATTTCAATCCCTGTGTGGTGGCGGCGTGCCGTCCTCCCATCCCTCCCTTGGGTTGTCTGTTTTTTCTTTCTTTCTTTCATGAGAAGAATTTCACAAGAAAAGCTCCCTCGCTCAATTTGGCCGC
The DNA here is from genome assembly GCF_000372725.1 of Emiliania huxleyi CCMP1516. Lineage (NCBI taxonomy): Eukaryota > Haptophyta > Isochrysidales > Noelaerhabdaceae > Emiliania > Emiliania huxleyi. Next base: position 658 of record NW_005196629.1, on the reverse strand, counting down.
TCTGTGTATCTCGAGACCTCGAGAGAAGGCCGCCCGCAAGCCTGGCCCACAAAATTGGCTTTTTTGGCGGGCAAGGACGCGCCGGGGCCCTTCCTACTCAAAAACTTTGACGGGATTCACTCCAGGCCGCGCTGGGCGGACCCGCTCTCACCGCTCTTACGTCCGACCCGACGACCTCCAAGCTCAGCGGCGCCTACGCCTCCTTTGTCGAGACTTCCGGCGCGACCAAGATCGGCGACACCTCACCTGAGGTGAGCTTCAAGACGGAGGGGCGCCAAGCGGCGTCTGCCGTGTGGGCGGGAAAGGCGTTCGCTCTCCCCGCTCAAGAGCAGGAGGCAGAAGAGGAGGCGCGTCTACATTCATATGGACACTTTCTCAGGGATGGGGATAAGGAGCAGCCCGTGCGGGCGACGGCCATTAACGTCTCGAGCAAAAGTCGAACGGCTCCAGTTGTTCACCGCGTAGCGTGGTTCCACTGTCCCAAGTGCGGCACGTCATTTGGGACTGTGGTGGCACACTATGCCAACAGCTGGCTACCACCAGATGCACACGTTCCAAATTGTGAAGAGGAGGCTTGCCAATTCGTATCCGCCGTGTCGTTCTATCGTAGATGGCAGTCATATTTCACAGCTCGACAATTCTGGAATCACGGCGGCGT
>NW_005196630.1:0-1374 GCF_000372725.1 Emiliania huxleyi CCMP1516 | reverse complement strand
TGAACAGGTCGCGTCATGTTATGCACGTAGAGCATGTGGTCGTGCTGCTGAACTGGCGTTCGTCGTTCACACTCCACGTGCGTGCTGTAACATGGACTGCCCATTGTGAGCGACATAGGCAGTTGGCGGTCTGTGATGCGGCGCTCTCTTCACACCCACTGCTGTGAACAGGCGCGCATGGAGCACGAGGCGGTGGCGGCGCGGCTGCAGCAGCTGCAGCAAAAGCTGTCGCTCCAGGCGAGTTCACTCCCCACCAGACGGCCCGCTATCTCGGCTGCATCTCGGCTGCACCTCGGCTGCATCTCGGCTGCATCTCGGCTGCATCTCGGCTGCATCTCGGCTGCACCTCTGCTGCACCTCGGCTGCACCTCGGCTGCCTCTCGGCTGCCTCTCGGCTGCACCTCGGCTGCATCTCGACTGCACCTCGGCTGCACCTCGGCTGCACCTCGGCTGCACCTCGGCTGCACCTCGACTGCACCTCGGCTGCACCTCGGCTGCCTCTCGGCTGCACCTCGGCTGCACCTCGACTGCATCTCGGCTGCACCTCGGCGGCACCTCGGCGGCACCTCGGCTGCACCTCGGCTGCACCTCGGCTGCACCTCGGCTGACCTCTCGGCTGACCTCTCGGCTGACCTCTCGGCTGACCTCTCGGCTGCACCTCGGCTGCACTTCGGCTGACCTCGGCTGACCTCTCGGCTGCACCTCGGCTGCACCCACCTCGGCTAACCTCTCGGCTGCACCTCGGCTGCACCTCGGCTGCACCTCGGCTGCACCTCGGCTGCACCTCGGCTGCACCTCGGCCGCACCTCGGCTAGCACCTCGGCTGCACCTCGGCTGCATCTCGGCTGCACCTCGGCGGCACCTCGGCTGCACCTCGGCTGCACCTCGGCTGCACCTCGGCTGCACCTCGGCTGACCTCTCGGCTGACCTCTCGGCTGCACCTCGGCTGCACCCACCTCGGCTAACCTCTCGGCTGCACCTCGGCTGCACCTCGGCTGCACCTCGGCTGCACCTCGGCTGCACCTCGGCTGACCTCTCGGCTGCACCTCGGCTGACCTCTCGGCTGCACCTCGGCTGCACCTCGGCTGTACCTCGGCTGCACCTCGCCACCGTGTACGGAGGCGCGGCGTCGAGCTGGTTGTCCATGAAGGGCTGCCCAAGGGTTGCGACGAGATCGACGCGCGCGCCGGTCGCCGACCGGAGATCGGCCGAGATCACGCGAGATCACGCGAGATCGCGCCGAGAGTAGGCGCTCCACTCGCAGATCGACGCCGCGCTCGTGGCGCGCTCGCCTGAGATGTGGGGAGACGTGGGGAGACGTGGGGAGATGTGGGGAGATGTGGGGAGATGTGGGGAGGTGTGGGGAGGTGTGGG
>NW_005196631.1:0-20514 GCF_000372725.1 Emiliania huxleyi CCMP1516 | reverse complement strand
AGGGGGCGGGGCGCCGCGCCTTTGCAATGACCTCGTGAAGCGCCTGCCCGTAGCCGATGGGCACTTGCGAGGTTTGTGTCGTGGTCTTGATGACGCGGATCGAGTTGGAGCAGGTGTCGGAGACGGCGGAGGAGCAGAAGCCGAGCAGCGCGTTGCGGGCCTGCGTCGCATGGCGGGCGGGGACGTGGAGGCGGCAAGGCGGCGGGCGGGGCAGGCGGGCGGGCGGGCGGGCGAGGGGCGGGCGCACCAGGTACTTAGGCAGGTCGACGTGGCGGTCGACCTGCGGGATCTGCGCGTTGAGGAAGTTGTACGTGTAGAACCACGGGTAGTGGCCCACGAAGGTGGCCGTCATCGCGCCAATCGAGCCTGCAGGCGCGTCGGGTGGACGGGTCGGGGTCGGGCGGACGTGCGGCGAAGGCTGAGGGGTCGAGGGTGGAGGTGGAGAAAAGGGGAGAGGGGAGGGCGGCGAGGGCGGCGAGGGTGGAGGTGTCTCGGACGTGTCGCTCGTCACCGTGCCACAGCACTCCCACCCCGCCCTTTTGGATCTTCGCGCGGAGCTTGCTGAGGCCGTCGGCGCCCTCGACCTGGAGGATGGTCTTGCACGCGTCGATGGGCATCAGGAAGATGCGGAAGCTCGCCGCGGCGGCCGACGAGGCGACGGACTTCACCGCGGTGGGCAGGTTCTTCGTCTGTGCAGCGGGTGAGGGCAGCGTCACTGGCCGGGGTGTGTTGTGAGGCGAGGGAGCGGGCAGGGTGGTGGAGGAGGGTGTGTTGTGAGGCGAGGGAGCGGGCAGGGTGGCGGAAGAGGGCTGTGCCGGCAGCGAAGTGTCAGGCAGGCGAGGCCTGGCACAGGGGGGCGCTAGAGAGCGTCTGTGCGGCGCGTAGCGAGGCGGTGGCGGCCCTCTGTCACGGGTGCAGCGAGGACAGTGGAAGCGTGTGGGGAGTGTCTTGCGCCTCTGCGCGCGAGTCGAGCAGCGCAATCATGCCTGCGTTGGAGGCGGTGTCTCCGAAGCGCGAGAGGGGGCCCTGGATGAGGGCGGGGCCGACGCCGCGGTAGAAGCGAGGGATGCCGCCCTGCGAGGGCAGCGCCACGAGGGGAGGGCGCGCTCAGCGCAAGAAGAAGCATGGGTCTCCTTACGTCCTTGCCCGGGCCGGCCGTCTCCTTGGTTGAGAGAGGGAGAGGGAGGCGGCGAGGAGAGGGGAGCGAGTGGCTGGAGCTTGCGGCGGCAGCCGCGAGTCGCACCTCCTTGTAGAGGTGACGCAGCGCCTCCAGCGTCCCCATCCCTTTGGCGTACTGGAAGTTGACGGTCGTTCGCATCCACATGAGCGCTCCCACCTGGCAGAACATCGCAGCCGCGCCAGCCACGCCACCGCCCAGCGCCCGCTTCCCAGCCTTCCTCAGCGTCTCGACCAGCGGCTCAGCCTCCTTCTCCGCAGGCTGTGGGGTGGGGGCGTGGCAGTCAAGAGACACTGAATGCTTTGGCGTGCGCCGTGGGCGGCGCGGTTGCGTGGCGGCCGCTGGGTTTTCCGGGTGCGCACCGAGGCAGCCATGACGAACGTCCGTGTGGGACCGTATACGCTGTTCAGGCCGAACGACATACTTCGGGCAGGGAGCAATCAACACGAGGTCGGCGACGATGCACTTTCGGGCCGCACCCGAGGTTCTTCGGCGCGTGCGGTTTTTCTTCTTTGAAAAGACTATAACGTGTTGCCTTTTCTCTGGCCGTTGTGTTTTCTTCAAGTAAGCGGGTAACTCACTGATCCTCCACCGGATCCGACTTTCGACAGTGCTGGCAAACCGCATCGCGCAGCCGCACGGAGTCCCCGACAACCACGCACAGCCTCACGCTCACTGTGGTTGATTGAGACTTTCATGCACATGCGCACTCGCAGGTCAGGGTCTCTGGCCACATGCGAAAGGAAAGGCTCATCAGAACGGATTCGCTTGCACGCCGTGCAGAAGCTGGTGAGGTATGGCATGCGCTATCCAACGTGCCATCTCCAACCCAGTCCTCAGGCACGTGGTCGCCACCGCTTGGCTGCCACTCTCCCGCGCGAGATCCATAGTTTATCAGCTCGCCGAGTAGGTCTGCAGCTGAGATGCTGCCATCTGCGTCACACGTCAGTCCCGGAATTGCGGGCGTGGCCACTTCACCGTCGTATGTGCACGTGCAGTAGGGAAGGTGCGTGCCGCTAAAGGCGGAGGGGTTGGTGAAGTACTCGCCAAGCTCTACACCGCGTGCCAGTCGATCGGCGCGCACTCGGGCATCGTAGACAGCTTGGCTCTCACCTGGCTGACCCAGCATGCCATCCTCGACACGTCGCTTGAGCTCTGCATAAGGGTGCATTTTTTCGCGGTCACGCGGGCAATGGCATGTCTCGGCGATGCGGGTGTTCTTTGTGTCTTCATACTCATCGGAGTTGCGCCAAATGCAAAGCAGGTCTTCCAAGTGAGGCTCGTCGAGTGGGTCACCCACATTGCGGTAATCTTGGAGCCACGAAAGAAAGTCGCCGCGCACCAGGACGTCCAAGCTTTCGAGAACGACTTGTGCGGCTTGTTGCTGGGAGGCAGTGTCAGCTTGCTGCTGCGGAAGTGATGGCGCAGGTAGCGGCAGCCGCTGCTCTGCGCGCCAGGCAGCCACCAAGCCAACCTCCGTGGGGATGTGCATGCTGCCGTACATCGCAGGACCGCGCTGCTCGCGCCATGCCTGAAACGCCATCTCTTCTTGCCTCGTCATCGAGTTCATCAAAGCGTCAAGCTCGGCGAGTCCAGGCTCAGGGTCTGCAATCTGCTGCGGCTCCAAGGATTCTCCGTCCGATCTGCTGCCTCCCAGCAGCTTCGGCCGCAGAAGCGTGCGCCTCTCTTGCGATCTGACCCGCTGATCTGCCACCGCTTGGAGGCCTGGTTGCCTCTCCTGCGTCCTCGCCCTGGCTACGGCCAGCGCCATCGCCCTCCTTCATTGTGCACCGCCAAGCGAGGGGCAATCGCAATCCCGTCGACGACGGAGCGATCCGCCCGTCCTCCGCTTAAATTGTAAAAAAGAGTTTTAACAATTAAAATTGCGGCAACACACCAAACATGCTCAGGTCTTGCCTTCTTTGCCGCGCCGCATTATACTCTTGCATCTTCTGGATCAATCTATCCGGCAGCCTGGAACGTTTACGCCGGCCGTGCACTCTGCAAAAGGGCACCAGTCCGCTGGCAGGTGTGTTGTACTCGTCCGTGGGTGGGCCGCCAAGCGCAAGATCCTCCTGAGAGAGCGGCTCGAAAGGCTCCAGGGCGCATCCGCACACGCAGTAGCCTGCTGCAGCGCGTTGCTGCACGCCCAAGAAAGGGTCAGGGTATCAGGGTCGAGTGAGCCGGGTATGGGCTTGAAGCTCAGGCTGGGCAGCAGCCACCGCAGCGTGGCCAGTGCACCGATGCGCCGAAACCCGGTGGCTGATGCTCCAGTCCCACAGCCGCGTCGTGTAGCGGACTCGACCGCCACCGCCATCAGTGCGCTTTCCCACTGCTGCGAGCCATCCGGCTCATGCGAAGCGGCCCACTCCTTGATTGCGAGGCACAGCCAATGGTCATAGTAGTTATCCCCTCGCACACTGCTGAAGAAGCCAGTGGTCCGCCAATAGTCAGAATCTCGCAGCGCCTCATCGACGGCCTTGAGCAGCGCCACCTGCTCATCGAGCCGCAGAATCCGCACGCGTTCCTCATAATAGCTGGTCACCGTGAGCTTGGCCGCGTCACGCCGCCGCTGCCCACGCTCCCTACCCTCTCCATTCGTTCCTTGGCGGCCTTGACTGCCTGCGGCCCTACCACGGGGAAGCCGTGTGGTGATGGTGGGTGGGGCGGGGAGGGATGGGAGGCGAAGCCACCCACGGAATGCCTGCTTCAGGAACCGTCTGGCTGGAGGTGGCGCCGGCAGCTCCAGCAGCGGCGCTCTGTGTAGTCGCCGAACCAATGCTCGCACTATCGCAGTGATCGCTCGCGCATCCCTCTTGCGCTCGGCGTCCTCGCTCTTGGTCCGCCTCGACATCTTGCTCCGGGCGTCGCGAGCAATACCATACATGCCCATGGCGAGCTCGTACGCCTGCTGGTCACCACCTTCCGGCGGCGGCTTTGGCCTCTTGAGCCGTGGCGGGCCAGCGTGCACACGGCCGCTGTGTGTCAAGGCAGGTGTTGCGGCCTTGCGCTGGCGCTTCAGGGAGGCAGATGGCTCCTTCTCCGCCGCCCGCAGCAGCCGCGCATGCTGCTGCTTTCGATCGCGCCACTGGTCCCGCCGGCTGCTCCCGCTGTCGCCGCTGTCGGGGAGCCGGCGTTCGGTCCATTTGGCGAGCCAGCAATTCTGCGCGGCATGCCATTTTTTGTCGGTCTCGTAGTTGACCGAGTGGGGGGGAGGTCCCGCCTCCACGGCCGCTCGAATCTCGTCCGGGTTCAGCCGTCGCTTGGCCATTGGGCGGAGCTGGGGGTGCAAACGACCGAAACCGTGGGACGGACGCAAACGGGTGGCGGTGGGACTTATAGGTTAGGAAAGCGTTCTTTTTCTCTTTTCGGCGATTTCGGCCGGTCTTGGCTCGCGATGCGCAGAGCGCCCTCCAGCTGTCTCTGCACCGCCGCCGCCGCCGCCGCCGCCGCGTCCAGCGCTTCCTTCCGCGCCGCCGCGCCGCTCCGCAAGCTCGTCGTGAGCGGGCGGGAGGTTCGGGTGCGCCAGCATTTTATGGACGTGCCCGTGCCGCAGGCTCGCCGGCGTGCGGCGGACCTGACCGGGCTCAAGGTTTGGCCATGCTCCCTCCGGCTGCTACACCACTACGAGTCGGACGTGCTGCCGCGGCTGCTGCAGCGGCGCCGCGCCTCCGGCGACGACGCGCCGCTGCGCGTCCTCGAGCTGGGCTCAGGCGTCGGCGCGCTGGGGCTCGGGATCGCGGCGGTCGGCGGCGCCCGCGTGGTCCTCACCGACCCGGGCGTCGCCGTCAACCTCGCGGCCGACTACTCCTCCAACACCCTCGACTGGCTCGCCGCCAACGTGGCCGATAACGAGGCGGCGCTGCGGGAGCGGGCGCCGGCGGTGCGGCGGCTGGTGTGGGGCGACGAGGCGCACACCGCGGCGCTGCTCGCCGAGTTCGCCTCCCCCTTTGACCTCGTCGTCGGCACGTGCGGACGGCTGGACGAGTGGCAGCGGCGCCCTCGCACCGTGACGTGACTGTGCGACAGGTGCCGAGCTGCTGTACGACCCGGACCAGTACCCGGCGCTGCTGCGGGCGCTCGACGCCTTTGTGGCCGGCGGGACGCTGGCCCTGCTCGGCTTCACGCACCGGCACGAGGGCGAGCCCGCCGCCCCTCTGAGGGCGCGCTGCGGGCCGATCGGGCGCCCTTCACGCCCATCGGTGAGCACAGGCGAGCGGCGCTTCTTCGAGGGCGCGGCGGCGGCTGGCTTCCGCACCGCGACGCAGTGGCGGGAGGGGGAGGGGGCGGTGCCGCGCTGGGCCACCGTCGAGATTGAGCGGGCCGCCGGCGGGGCGGCCTGGTCGCGGCTGCCGCGAGGCGGAGAGGAAGAGGAAAGGACTAGGACTTAGTAAAAGAGAGTATGAGGAGCCGCCACCACTGCCGACAAATCCCTTGAGATGATGATGACGATTGGGGACGAGAAAAGAAAGAAAGTTTTGCACGGACTTTTCGTAGGCTCTTCCCGGCTCCTGGGCGACCCACCAATGACCAAAGCAGAAATGCGGGCCGACAGCCTGACGCTCGCCGATCGCGTCGCCGGCGCCCTGTGGGGCATGTTCATCGCCGACGCGCTCGCGATGCCGGTGCACTGGTTCTACGGAGGTGTCGCGCAGATCCGTCAGGTATTCGGTCAGCCCATTGCCGGCTACATCGCGCCGCTCTCGCAAAAGGGCTCGTTCCCCGAGTCGATAATGGCGCTCTCTTCGACTGGAGGCGCCGGCCGCGGCGGCAGTGACAGCGACATCGTCGGCACCGTCATCAACCACGGCAAGAAGGGCTTTTGGGCGCGTGGAGGAGGGTATCACTATCACTGCAGTCTCGAGCGGGGAGAGACGACTCTCGAGGGCGAGATGGCGCGGCTGGCGATGCGCTCGCTGACCTCCGGCGGCGAGGGCGGCTTTGATCTCGACCGCATGCAGCGCGAGTACGTCGACTTCATGACGACGCCGGGAAGCCACCGCGACGCCTACGCGAGCTCGTATCACCGCATGTTCTTCCAGAACCGAGCGGCGGGCAGGCCTCTGCGCGAGTGCCCCTCAAACGACGGGCACAATGTGGACGCGATCGACGGCCTCGTCATCCCTGCCGTCGTGCTGCTGGGCGGCGCAGCGCGGCCCGAGGGCGAGGCTCTGCACGAAGCGCAGCAGAGCGTGCGGGTGACGCGCTCGTCGCCGCGCGTCGAAGGGTACGTCGCGGAGCTCTCGGCGGTGCTGCGCGGCGTGCTGCGCGGCGAGCAAACGGCGGCGGAGGCGGCGCAGGCGGCGGCGGTGCGGCGGACGGGCCGGCGGATCGAGGCGGGTTGCGCCGTCCACGCCGGCGATGGCGCGCGCGTGCGCCATGACGCGTCCGCGACAACATGACCCTCAGGCGGACCCACGCCGCCCCGACCCGGTGGTGGCGTGCTACATCGACGACAACTTTGCGTCGTTGCTCGGTTTGCGCCTGGCCTCGAGTGCTAGTCCGTCTCTGGCGACAAGCTGGTGACACACCTTGTCGATCTGCCTGCAGGCTTGGCGGCAAAGTACACGTCCTTCTCCGAGGCGCTCCTCGCCAATGCGAACGCGGGCGGAGAGAACGTGCATCGCGGGCTAGTCCTCGGCGCTCTGATGGGCGCGCAGGTCCGGGGCGGGAGGACGAGAAGGAAAGAGAGGGAGACGGCCTGCAGCCACGCCCAAACTCGCACGAAACTCGCACGAAACTCGCAGGTCCCTCGGGGCGGTTCTCCCTCCCGACGGACCTCATCCCGACTTCGGCGCCTCCCTAGGTTGGCGCCTCGGGCATCCCTGCCGAGCTAAAGGCGGGCCTCTACCACCACGACGCCATCGCGGCGGAGATCGACGCCTTTATCGCCGCGCGCGTCTCCGGAGGCTCATGCACATGACACATGGAAGCGTGGGCATGCAGGACATATCGCCGCCGGAGAATGCGCCTCAGAGCTCAGTACTGCAGCATGGTAGAGCATGCTAGGAATTTTCGGCACGGAATTGGAGCCGCGTTGGCGCTCCAGCAACCAGCCCGGACACCCCTCAGCGGACAGAGCGCACAGCGGCGCGCGACGCTGTGGGCTGTGGCTTGTGGCTTGTCCCGGACTCTCGACGCTATAAACGTGTATAAAAAAAGCTGCGCCGCGCGGGTTAAAAAAATCCTTGTATGTTGTAGCCGTAATATTCCCCTGAGGCTGAGCGATACGGCTTTATACGCTAGTCGCCTAATTGGTGGCCCTCTCGCGGCGCGGCCCGCCTTTGCTGAAGATCGTGGCCTCGCCCGTTGCCCAGCTCGCCCGCGGCCTGGCTCGCCTCGAGGCTCGGCGGCCGGTGCGGCTCGTCGTCCTCGTCGCCGAGACTGGACAGGAACGCGTCAAGCAGGTCGTCGAGGAACTCGTCCTCCCCCACCACCTAGCAGACCCAAGCGAGTGGCCGCTGGGATCTCGCCCTGGCTCCCCTCCCCAACCAAGATCGTCTGCCTGCGCCCTAACCCAGCTCCCGTGCCCCACCCCGGTCTGCGCACCTCAAACTCGGGCGGCGCGTCAAACAGCTCGCCGCCGCCCGCCGCCAGCCCGCCCCCCTTCGCGCCAAAGGCAAACTGCTCCGCGTGCGGGTGCGCGCAGTCGTCCGAGAAGGAGGGGAGGTGCGCCTGGCCAGGCGCAGAGATGTGCGGGCCGTCGGATGCAGCAGGGGGAGGAGGGCCCCGTGGCCCGAATCTCTCGCCCTATGGCCGGCCTTGTGCGTGTGGACCACGGGGAACCCCTCACGACCTCGGCGTAACACACGGCGGAATCTCCGCCCAAGCTCGGCCCGATCTCGGCCCGATCTCGCGCCTCCACGTAGAAGCCGACGGGCAGCGGGACGGAGAGGCGGGTCGGGAAAGCGCATGGCGGGCACATGCCGAGCAGGTAGTCGCACACGCCTGAGCGACCGATCCGGTGGCCGGGCTCGACCCACGGGCTGCCCGGGGGATGCCGAGCGTGCAGGCTCGCGGCACACCAGAAATGTGCCGGTTGATGGGAGCGAGCAGCCGCATGACGACGCAGAACTGGTCGAGGGAGAGCGGCAGACCCCAAGAGCACGTGACGCGCGCCGACGCCGGGCGGAGGAAGAGGCCGAGCACCTTGCCATGTGATTTATCATCATATCCATATGTCATAATGACAAAGAACATCGGAGGAAGAGGCCGAGCACCTTGCCGCCCTGCGCGAACCGCTGCAGCAGCGCCAAATCGCCGGCGCTCGACGGCTTGTCGTGCTGCTCGCTGTCGGCCGCCGCAGCCTCGCTCGCCAGCAGCGCCTCTGTGTGCGCGCGCCGGTCGGGCGGGGTGGCGATGACTCCCTCGCGCTCGCGCAGCCGCACGTTGAGCATGCAGCGGCACTGGTAGCGCGCCGACGAGGCGGCAGCGGAGGGCGCGCCGGCGTCGGTGCTCGGATGGCCCCACAAGTCGCACTCGGCCATCAGCGGCACCAGCTCAGACACAAACCGAACGCCCGAGCCGCCGACGCCGCCGCCGCCGCCGCCGTCGCGCCCTCCGCCACCGCCGCCGCCGCCGCCCCTGCCCCTCGCCGCCGCTGCGGGCGACAGCTCGCCCTCCACGCGCAGGTCGGCGGGGTGGCGCGTGAGGGCGCACTCCGCCTGGCGCGGGCGCGTCATGGGGCGCGTCACGGGCGCGTCATGGGGCGCGTCGTGGGCGAGTCATGCATGCAGCACGTGCATAGACATGTAGGGGCGTGTGGGCGCGTGATGGGCGTGTCAGGTGTTGGGGGCGTGTCGTGGCGGGGGCTGTGAGGGCGGCACTCCGCGGCTAATGGACGAGCTCGTTTCTTCCTTAGGCGCGCCTGGTCGGAGGTCTCGCGCTGCAGTCCGGTCTCGAAGAGGCGAGAGGTCTGCTGGCGGGTCAGCTGCAGGTCCGGCTTGAGAAACGCCCACGTGCGGAGGTACTCCGCCGTCCGGCGGCGCTGCTGGTCCACCATCAGGATCTCCGGCTCGCCTTTGTCATTTGCACTCCTCCTCAGATTCTGATCTCAAGGTCACCCACCGTCAAGGATCTCCGGCTCGCCGTAGCCCGCGTCGAGACATATCTCCCCATATCTCCCCATATCTCCCCATATCTCGCCGTAGCCCGCGTCGAAGCGGATGATGAGCGAGAGGAGGCCGCGGTGCCAGGTCAGCGCGTCGTAGTCGAGTCCGGCGAGGGTCGAGTCGACCCTCACCCGGACGCCCCTCTTGCGGATCCGGTACCTACGGTGCGCAGCGCACGGGCTGCGAAGACAGCAAGCACCCTTGCTTGGAGCAGCTCGGCTTGTCAGACACGTGTCGGAGGGGAGGAAGCGGCGCAGCAGCGTCGCGACGCCGAGCATGTACGACCCGATCCTCCACGCGAGCACCTGCGCGGGGAAGGTTTCGAGGAGGAGGTCCGCAGAAGGTGCTGCGACAAGGCCCGGCCCCTCCTCCATGCGAGGCGCCGCGGAGAAGTCTGGCATCGAGCGCAGCGTCCTGAGCACCGTCTCCCTCCGCCCCGCCCACCGCTTCTGCTCGTCGAGCTGCACGGCGAGGTGGATCTCGCGCAGCACCTGCGCGCGGGCACGGATTCGGCGCCAGGCTCGTCTGGCGCGCGGGAGACCGCCGCCCGGGCTGGCGTCTCTCTGCGGCCGGCGCCTGCTGCGCGGCGACCGCCTTGGCCTTCACGTCGGCCGCCGCGTCCGCACCAACGCAAGCCTGCACGCACGCCATCGCCTCCTCCATGGGCGTCCAGTTGCCCGCGGAGCGAGTGTTGACGTCGAAGCCCGCGGCGAGGACGCAGCGCACGGCGGCGGTGTCGACCCGCCGGATCGCGAGGTGCAGCAACGAATCGCCGTGCCGGTCGAGCAGGTGCAGCTCCGTTGGCCGCTGCAGCAGAGCGAGGCGCAGCGCGTCGATCTCGCCGGCGTAGACGAGGTAGAAGAGGTCAACTCGATCCTGCAGCACTGCCGGCATCTTGCAGCCCGAGCGTTTTCTTTTTGCCATTTCGACCGGTAAGAGCCACTCCGCTGTGAACACCGAGGGGCCTCGGTCTTGCGGAGCTCCCTGCTGCTCGGGTACGAACTCTGTTCACACCCTGCACTGTCGAGCACTGGGGAGTGGCTGCGCTATAGCAGACAGGAGACAAGGCCGCCGCGCTCTTCGCGCTCTTGGCGCTCGCACATTCGACTGTGTGCAGGGTCGCCGGTCTCGCTCGCTGTCACCACGCACCTCTGCCCCTCCCATGGAGCTCGACACGTTTCTCTACTACTGGGACGAGAGCGACGGGCCGCAGTGGCAGGGCTGGTGGATCACGCCGGACCGCGTAGGCAACGACCGCTTCTTTGCCTTCTCTCGCGGCGCAGCCGCGTCGCCCGACGAGTGTCGGTCCTGGCGCGGCGGCGACCGGTCGATTGATATGTGCGTGGCGAGCTTGGGCGGTGGCGCCATGGGCGTTCGGGCGAGCGGGCTCGGATTCGAGGGCGTGTACGAGCGGGAGAGCGAGGAGCGAGGGCATGGCAATCCAGCGTTCCGGCGGACGCGCGACCTGACAGCGGCGGAGGCTGCGCGCATCGACGCGGCGAGTGCGGCGGCGCCCTCCACTGTCGTCTACAGCCAGCAGATGACCCTCGCTGACCTTCCTTCATCCTCCGAGGAGGCGCCTGCCGCCATCGCAGTGGGAGTGCCGCTCGAGCTCCCCGCCGCGGTGACGCCGGCGGCGGCGCTCGAGTGGGTGCGAGGCGGCGGGGAGGAGGGCGGGCAGCACGCCGGCGCGGCAGGCAGCCCGCCGGAGGAGGCGGCGGCGGAGCCGATGCTGCGGCTGTCGCTGCGAGTAGAGAGCGCGGCGGAGCTGGACCAGGTGGTGCGCAAGGAGGCGGCGGAGCGGCTCTCGCTGCCGGAGCTGAGCGACGAGGAGTCCCCGCTGCCGGTGGGGTGGGTGCTGGCCGAGAGGAGCGCCGCGCCGGTCAGCGGCACCGTGCGGCGCTTCTTGCTCCTCGCGGCGCACCAGCTGGAGGAGGAGCTGCCCGAGTCGTACCGCTCGCTGCCGCAGGTGCGCGAGCTTGCCGCGAGCCTGCGCCGGCTGGTTGTCGAGCGGGGCTTCACCCTCTGCGTGTGGGCCGACGGCTGAGGTGTGCAAGTTGTGTGAGGGGCTGCGCGTGCCCAAATTTACGTCGTGGTGTACCCTACCCCCAGGAAAGTGCCGGTCGAGCCTGGTCGGTTTTGGAGCGTCAGTGACCGGACCGACCCGATGGCGCGCGAGCGGAAGCCAAGTGCGAAGGCGCTCGAGGCGGCGCAGAACGGTCGCCCCAGCACATTGGGCTTTTGGCACTGAAGAGCGACCACGAGAAATACCGGCGTTTTCGCAAGAGACTCGACCGAGCAAAAAGTCGCCGCACCTGCTCGGCCTCGAGTCGCAGCTTGCCGCCGCCGTGGCGGGCAGGATGCCGGCCGGCCGCTCCCGCTGTCGGGCGCATCCGGCGAGACTCGCCTCACCCCCGCCGCGCCGGCGAGCTGCGAGGGCACCATCCCAACGGCTGCCGTCCCCCGGCTGGCGGCGTGAGAGGCCTCGGGAGGGCTCACCGAGGGCCGGCGCACGCGATGCAGGCACTACCAAGGTCCTGGCAACCGCTCCGCGACCACCTCATCACATGAGACGACTGCTGTAGGACGCTCGCGGGCCAGAACTCGACGAGACCGCCACACCAACACTAACTGCGCTTCGGCGCCCGATCTGGATTTTGGCCTCCCGACGCGATTTCCGACCCCCGACGCGAAGATATCGTCCCGAGTCTCACTACTCGCCCCTCCATCCTGTAGGTCCGGACCTTGCCTGCTCAGTAGCCGCGATGAATCGTCGCCCTCATCGTCCGCGGTCATCCTTTCAGCCTCGGGCTGGCTTTTTGAGACCCTCGCGTTTGCCCATCTCGGCCGTTTACGACGCGTCACGCCTTCCCTCGTGCCGCAAGTAGGCGTGTGCGTCATGACTCCGGTGCCAGCTACACGGCCACGCCGCGGGACAACGTGCCGGGACGGATCCATCCGACCCACGGGTGCCCAAGCCGCCTCGCGCGCCTCAGCCCGCCGGGCCCCTCGGCGGCCAGTGTGGGGTGGATACGGCGGTGATAAACCCCTCTGACAGCAGCGCCTCACGGCGTGGGCTGCGAGGTCACTCGGGGTGACCCAGGGGGCGGCGGGGGAGCAACCTCCCGCCGGAGCAGCGGGTGAGATTCCCGCTACTCGCTCGAGTTTGAGGTGCGCCGCGCCTAGCCTGTGTTGCCTTCCCGGCCGCCCCAGCCGCCCTCACCGTTCCTCATCCCCTCCCCCACCCCCTCCCCCTCAGGCTAGGCCCTCGCCGCCGCCGCCGCCGCCGTCTCCGCCACAGCCGCCGCCGTTTCCTCCCCCCCCCACCCCCTCCGACGCCGTCGCCTCCGCTGCTCCCGCCACCACCGCCGGCCGCCTCAGCTCTCCCTCGCCCACCTCCCACACACCCCCACCGCCCTCCGCGCGTCCCCGCACGCCGCCTCCGCGCCCCCACGCCCCCACGAGGACCTCCCGCCCCGCCCTCCCCGCGTCTCAGACCCTTGGCCGTGCTCCGCTCGGGGAAACTCGGCGCCGCCGTCGCGAGCACTGCTGCCAGCGCAGCCGCCGGGCGACGCGACAGCGGCTAGCGGCCGTGAGAGCCTCTCCAGTGCGGGCTGGGGGCGGCGGCGGCGCACGGCGGGTGGCGGGCGAGCAGCCGGCCGGCCGGCGGCGCGTCTCGACTCGATTTATGGGCCGCCTCTCGGGCGTGCGGCCACGGCCCGTGCGGCGCGAGGAGAGGGCGGCGCGCTCGGCGCGCTGGCGGCGGTGAAGCCTCCCAGAGTGGGCGCTGGCTGGCCGAGGGCGTCGGGCGGGTGCGGGGCGGCACTCAGGCCGCCGGAACGGGCCGTGGTGGCCCGTGTGGCGTTCGTGAGGGACCGTTTGTGCGCCCCGGTAGCCACCCGGCCGGCGGCCACCGGGGCCGGAATTGGCAGCGGCTTGCTGGGCTGTGTGTGGGCTGGTCGCGGTGGGGGATATGGTGCTTGTTTATGGTCCTCATTTCCCCCACTCACCACTCCCAGCCGGCAGGGCCTCACGGGGCAATTTTGAAGGCCTCTGCCATCGCTCAGGTCCCAAACCATGTGCTCGTCCGCGCAGGGAGGGCTCGGTCGCGCGCTCGCGCCCCCCAGTGAGAGTGAGGTGTTCGGACTGAGCGACGGCAGGACCCTTTGAAATCATAAACTGCGACGTCCGTGAGGCCCCTACGGCCGGTGGCAGTGAGTGGGTGATTGGAGGGCCATAAACTACCATCACGCCGCCCATCGGACCCCTCCTCCACCCCAAACACAGTCCAAACCGGGGCCCCGGCGGCGGCCGGCGCGGCGGCGGCGACGCACGCCGGCGAAGCACCATCAAGCTGCTGTACGGCCCCGGCATCGCCTCCCCTGGCTTAGCTCTCAGTCAAGATATTGTGAACACAGTCAGTCTCTACAATATACTCACTGACACTGAACCTCCCAGAGCTCGTCCCGGTCCATTACGGCCATCCTCGTCCTCAGGCGCCGGGCTCCGCCGGCCAGTCGCCCGCCAGATCCGGCTTCGTCGGGAGGGCGTCGTCGCGGAGCACCATCGCCGCTGTCGGCGCTCCTGCGGCGGTCCGGGGGCACGTCTGGGTGGCCAGGGGCGGGGGTCGAGCCGTGAGTGCTCCGCCGGGGCGAGCTTCTGGGTCCATGGCACCGCTGCCGGACCCGTCCGAGAGCCTTTCCGGACACGTTCGCTCGATGGCCTAGCTGGCGGCCGATATTCGACAACCAAAGCTCCGGACGCCGCGGCCAAAGATCCGCGCACAGTCCCAGGGCTCGTGGTGAGTGTGGGGTGTGCCTCACGAGGCGGAGAGGCCGCGTGAACTCCCGTAGAAGCTCGCGAAGTGCGGATTTGGAGCGCCGCGCCGGACCTCCGCCGGGGCCCGCCGGGGCCACGGGAGAGGTCAGAAATCGTTTTGGGGGGTAGACTACTACAAACCGGTCACGGTCCCGTCCAGTTCAGTCCCTTGGCCGGCCCTGGGCCGCTCGGCACCGCGCGGGGGTGCCGTTAAGCGACCCTACGGATTTTCAGTGGTCGATTTTGGCCAAAAAGCCCAATGTGAGAACGCGCAGGAGCAGGAAGACGAGCCCGACGAGCCCAAGGTGACGCGGCCCCAAGGGTAAGAAACGGGTCGCGGCCGAAGCAGACGAGTACCAGCCGGAGGAGGAGTCCGCGAAGGATGACGACGAGTATCATCCGGAGGCCGCGAGCAAGAAGACGACGAAAAGAAGGCGCCCGCGCCAGCTGCTGCTGCGACGCGCCCCGAGCTCCCTGCTCCCTCGTGACTTTTGCGGCTTCTCGATCGAGTACGCGACCACCGGCCGGTAGACTACTGGTTCCTAATCTCGGGCAACCTCGGGTAATCTCGGGTGATCTCGACGGTGCAGAGCGCGCGCCTGGTGCGGCCGCACGCCGTCCCCGCGACCCGCACCGGCGCCCACTCAGCGCAGTGCACGTCGAAGGCGAGACTTGTACAGGTAGTGCCAGTAGCACTCGGCGGGCCCCCCACTGACCGAGAGATCAAAACGGGACGGCCCAAGTATCTACTACATTGTCAACGCGCCCTCTCTTGGGTGAGACGGAGGTGCGCCGTCTCCCCCGCCTCTCTCCTGGGCGGCTTATACACGGCCTCGCGCCAGCCCTTGTGCCTCTCACATCAGCTGGCTATCGCCCTCGGATGGCCTCGATCCGCCGCCCAGCCATCCCTGCTCTTCTCGGCTCGGCCGCGCAAGCCGCTGACACGCGCCACAGCGGCCCCAGAAAGCTTCAAAAGTCCTCGTCGAGGGTGAGAGAGCCAATCGGAGGCAGCGCCGGGGCCGCGGCGGCGGGAGGCTTCGCCTTGCCTCCCGGGGATGAGGCGGCGGATTCGAGCGAAGCGACGACTGAGTCGGGCGAGGCGGGCGAGGCGGCGTCGGCTGCCGCTGAGCTGAAGATGGCCACCCAGTCGGCCGCCTTGGGGCTGCCCTTGTACAGGACGGCCTGGCGAGGGCGATGCGGAGGGTGAGACAGGTGAGAGGAGCGGACAGGCTGCGCCGCGGAGAGGGCGAGGTGCGGCTCCCGCCCCGTCAGCGGCAAAGGCGACGCAGAACGGCACCGCCGAGAAGCCAAATTCGGCCTTAGCGACCTCCTTCTCGTCGGTGCTCATGAAGAGGTGGGTGAGATGCTCCCACTCGTCGTCCACCAGCTCCGCCGTCTGCTCGAACGAGCCCTCGCCCAGCGAGAGGGCGCATGCCGCAAAGGCGACGCCGGGCAGCTTTCCGCTCGCCGCGAGCGCGTCGAGCTTCGTGAGCGCCTCGGGGCAGTTACCGCAGCGCGTGTGCCAAAAGTCGAGCACGAGCGGCCGGCCCGCGCGGATCTCGGCGAGCGTGCTCGCCTCTCCCGACTCGAGCAGCCGAAGGGACTGCTGGGACTCGTAGGCCATGGCTGTTTTTTGCGCGGGGAAACCAGAGGCGCACACTCCAAGTGCTCCAAGTGCACACACACACACACAACAAGCCCCTTCCCCTTCCCCCTCAAGACCGCAAGGGCGAGGACACGCGAGATTGTTGACACGCGTAGGCCGCACCTCTAGCGAAGCCCACAGAGTGGGAAAATCCTATCACCGCCCCTGCCACCCACACACTATCACTAAAAATAAAATATTCTTAGCTTCAAGCCCCCCTCCGAGACTAGGGACAGAACCCACCCGTACACAGGAGAGATGGGACTGCGCCTCGCCCCCACTTGCCCTGACTGCACAGGATAGCGTGCCCCGAAGACGGCGACACATAGTGGGGGACACTGCGCAAGGAGGGGGTGCGAAAGCTCATTGGGGTGCTAGGTGGGACCATGAGGGGGGGTGGGCGGGGTCCTGTGGGGGTGAAATGTTGCGCGGCGAATTCGAACCTACCCCCTCGCCGCGCCGATCCTCACGCGGAGGGTAAAACCCTGTGGGACAAAACCCCCCCGCGGTCGGCAGTCTTCAGAGTGGACCCCCCCCTCCCCAGCCTCCCCTGTGCATCTCGCACCCCCCCCCGCTCCCCATCGGTGACTCGCGAAGGACACGGACACTCGGGGTGAGGGGGGGTCCCCCCGGAGGGGGCTCTGGGGCATTGTTGGGTTGATCGCTCGTGCCGATCTCGGGTCGATCTCGGGTCGATCTCGGGTCGATCTCGGGTCGATCTCGGGTCGATCTCGGGTCGATCTCGGCCACCGCGGTCGAGTAGCCTAGGTGAGGAGGATGAGGCGAGATGAGGCAAGATGAGGCGAGATGAGGCGAGGTGAGGCGAGGTGAGGCGAGATGAAGCGAGGTGAGGCGAGATGAGGCGAGATGAGGCGAGATGAGGCGAGATGAGGCGAGATGAGGCGAGATGAGGCGAGATGAGGCGAGATGAGGCGAGACGGGGCGAGATGAGGCGAGATGAGGCGAGGTGAGGCGAGATGAGGCGAGATGAGGCGAGGTGAGGCGAGATGGGGCGAGATGGGGCGAGATGGGGCGAGATGAGGCGAGATTGGGCGAGATGGATGAGATATCGTGAGATGCAGCTCATGCCTGGGGGGAGTCAGCCAAATGCCTGGAGGGAGCATCTTGATGCCTGCAGGGAGCCAGCTTGATGCCTGGAGGGAGCCAGCTTGATGCCTGGAGGTGACTGGAGGGAGACCGCTCGATGCCTTGGGGGGTCAGCTCCGGTGTCCTTTGGTTCCTCTCGGCGACGCCCAATGCGTGCGCCGGCGTGGGGAGTGTGCGTGCGCGCGCGTGTGTGAGATGTGGATTGTGGCAGGCCTGCTGCTGCTGCTGTGGGCAAGTGTGTTTTGTGTGCGGCGCTGCGCTCGCGTGCGGTGCGCGCGTGCTGTGCGCGTGTGCGTGTTGGAATCGCGCGGGAGTCAGCGTGTGCTGCGCGCGCGCCGGCGTGCACTGTGCGCTGTGCTCTGCTGTGCGCCTGTTTGTGTAGCTGTGAGGCGCAGGATTGGCTGGCAGGGCTGCGCGGTGGGCTGCGGCGTGCTGCGGGTGGTCGTGCGCGTGCCTGATGGTGTGCGGCGGCCGCGCAGCCCGCCCGACCGGGTCGTCGGCGGCCCAGGGCGCGAGCATGCGGTCGGCGCTGCATGTGAGGCTGCTGCGCAGCTGGCGCGTATGTTTCCGTGCGGAGAGGGACGTGCGTCTGTGTTCACGCTGCGGGCGCGGGCGGGCGCGGGGGGCGGCGTGGTCTCACCGCGGTCCTCGGTTGGTCTTCGGCGTGGCGAGGGCGGGCGCGCAAAGAGGCCTTGCCGCCATCGCGTTGCCGCGAAGGAAAAAGAATTCATATATCACACACTATCACTAATTAATGTGCACGGCGTGAGCCTTGGGCTTGGCCGCCTCTGTCAGTGTGCCCTAGTGAGAGACTGCCAGTGAGAAGCCGGAGGAAGGTCGCTAGTCGAGAGAGATCGCCAGTGGAATAGGGAGTCCACCGGGTGCTGCGAACCTGTCGCTGTCCCTTTTGTCAGTAGCAGGAAGGAGAACTTAGGAGAGCGCAACCAGTAGGAGGCCCGCGCCTGCCCCCGTGCCGCCGGGTGCAACTTTGTCCTATACGAGAGGGGTCCCTGGGACCCTGTCGTGTGGGTGAACCCTGCCCAGCCCCCCTCCCTCCGTGTCGCGATGCGCTCCCCGCTCCCGTTCCCCTGTGTCCCTGGGCTCTGGCTGAGGTCATGGTGATCAAGTGGATGTCGGAACAGCCTTTAGCGAGGCGCCGGCCGTGAGTGGCTCTCCCAGGCGCTCAGTCCACGGGGGAGGCACGCCAGGCCCCGGGCTGCCGGCCGTCACTCGCCTAAGCGCCTAAGCGGCCTAAGCGGGGGGTGCTTAGGGTGCTTAGGCGCTTAGGCGGCCCTTGCGAGCGTGGCGGTGTGGTGATATTGTGATACAAATGACCCAGATTACACTCATGATGCTCTTGGCTTGGGTTCACTGCTCAGAGAGCAGCCTCACCGCGTCCACTGTCTACCACCGGCCCTGGTCGCGCACACTCTGCCGCTGCGCTGCGCTGGTGCGGCTACTCATCATCAGCCTCGTCACACGCCTTCGCCAGCTCCGTGAACTCCTTATCCAGCCGGTCCTTGTACTCTTATATCGCTGACTTGACCGTGTCCGCACCTGCATGGTCCAGCATCGCCGTGAAAAACCCAAGCGACAGAATGGAAGCCACAGTCGTCGGGACCACTGCCGAACCTGCCAGAGACGAGGTACTCTAAGCGGTCGTCGTCTTCATCGACAGGGTTCCTCAGCGCCACCGCAGTCATCTGGCTCGGATCGCAGTATCGCACGCCGAGCACCTCTTCAATCTCCAGCAAGTCTGCGTCAATGGACCCGGCAACCTTGTCGCTGGCAAGTGGTGGCAGGTGACCGACATCCCGCATGCACTTGCGTCGCAAGCCTTCTCGGTGTGATCGGAATTCCAGTACCACCCGGCAGCAAAAGTGGTCTTGCCGCATCTCGGAAGGGTTGGGCGACGGCGGCGGGGAGGCCATATTGAGCGGCGAGTTCGTTGTTGTTGCCGTGCGTTCACGCGATTTTCAATGGTACGCAACATAACTAACTTTTCAACCGCGAAGTTGCTTCGAAAACTGAGATGTGGCTTCGAGAGAGCTCGCTGAGAGCTTTTACATGGTGTGCGAGCCGTTTTCTGGCTCCTACGGGAAGGCTATTCCGACATTTCCACCCGTTTGTTGGTCACCATGACCTCAGCCAGAGCCCCTAAAAGTTTAAGGTGTTGCTGCGCAAAACCAAAAGGGGTCGGACACAGGGCGCAGCTCATGCGTCATGGTCATGCTAATTGCTAAGAGCTAGAAGAGGAGATAGAGAGAAATTAGAGAACAACCACCACCCTGTGAGGGAGGGCGAGACGATCGAGGTGTATCCCGTACCACGCGGAATCGACCCTATCCAGTGCTCAAGTGCTCAACAACCACCCTGTCCCGTTATTGCGTACACCAACACCAAAAAGCTCTCTCTCTCCTGCTCCTCTCCGACAGGTTCGGCACCGGGCACCGCCTCGGTATGCAAAATGCGCCTGCGGGCGGACCCTCACAGATCACAGATCACTCAGCTCTCAGGGGGGTCACAACTACCGAGTTCCTAGAGTCTAGCTGCCACGTCAACCAGGACGGCGGCAGTGATGATGCTATCACGGGCATGATCCGTGGAAAGTGGAGCGGGTGGTACGGTGAAAGTAGAGCAGGCGCTTTGTGGGTGGCGGGTATGGGCGGCGGCGTTGGGTGGCCGGCCGAATCGTTAGCGGAGCTCCTCCCTCAAGCTCGATCACGCACGATGAGTGACAACGTCGGCGAGCTTCTGAATCAGGTTAGGTTGCCGGAGCACCGCCAACTCCTCCTCTGAGTCAGACACGACAACGTCGACTGCGCCCTCCTCCTCCCAAGCTCCCATTGGTCGACTGCGCCCTCCTCCTCCGCCTCCAATTCGCCGACTGCGCCCTCCTCCTCCATGGGCTCGATCCGATTCCGCAGCGTGTCGTCCCCAGCGGCGGTACTGCGCGGGAGGCGGCCGCGGGCACACTGGGCTCGATCAGCGGCTTCCCCTCAAGTTGCGCCGAAAGCACGGATTTGGCGGGCGTTCTTGGTTTCAATTTTACGGATGTCTTGGCACCAGCTGAAGGCTTGCACGGCCGATCACCTAGTTTCTGCATTCGGATTTTGCTATTTTGATTTTTGTTCGTGTGGGGATATATCGCACATTTGTCAATGGTACCGCGTCTGCGACGCGGGCGCCTTGCGTGCAGAGCCCTTAGCCACCCTTTGGTATATCTTGCGCGGTCAAAAACTATACGGCAAGTGAATACCGTCCCGTTTGCTGTTCACAGCTAGGGACGGCCTCCAGGCCAAAGTCAAACCACCCCACCCTCTGGTGCAGAGCGCGCGTCGCTGGCACAGACGGAGCAGCGACCGCGCCAGCGGTCGCTGCTCCGCCCCTCCGTCGCGCGCGCCGCGCGCGGCTGCCGCCGCCGCCGCCGCCGCCGCCGCCCCCTCGCCGTCTTCCCCACCCCTAGCCTATGGTGCGGTATTCACTTGCCGTATAGTTGTTGACTGCGCGAGATATACCCCAGGGTGGCTAAGGGCTCTGCACGCAAGGCGCCCGCGTCGCAGACGCGGTACCATTGACAAATGTGCGATATATCCCCCCACGAACGAGAATCACAATAGCATAATCCGAATGCAGAAACTAGGTGATCGGCCGTG
>NW_005434003.1:0-1375 GCF_000372725.1 Emiliania huxleyi CCMP1516 | reverse complement strand
GCGCGCCCCCTCGCCGTCTGTTTCCCGCCGTGTGGTGTGCGGTGCGCGCACGCGCACCGCAGCGCACACGGCTGGAACACGGCAGCCTCCCCACCCCCCTACCCACCGTCTGTATAGCGTTTGGGGGGGGGGGGGGCCCGGGGGGGGCAACTGGCGACGGCAAAAATAAGCCCCGCCCCTGGCCACTGTCGGCTCCTAAAAGGGGTCTTTTCATCCTCGCAGCGCAAATCTATCGCAGCGCACCACTCGCCATTTGTGGCCTAGCGCAGCGCGAACTCCCCGTCTGAGCCTAGCGCAGCGCGAACTCCCTCTGAGCCTAGCGTCGGAAGTCCGCCTTGATGCGGTCAGTTCCCCCCAGGTTTGACTGCGTAGGTCGCGGAACTCGTTGAGTACTCGTAGCCTTTCTGCGCCTCCGTCTGCATCGCGTCGGCTGCTCTGCGGCAAGAGCAGTCTTTTCGGAAGATATCGACGATTTTCGAGAGCCCCCCGCTTGGGAGCGATTGAGCGCGTCACGGAGGACTCAGGTTCCACCTAAACCTCCTTTGGCGATTCTCGCTCCCCATCGAGCTCTTCTTGCCGTACGGCTCTTCATGGTTGTCGGCACAAAGCTCCGTGCAAGCCGTCCAACGTGATCGTGACGTGTGTATCGCTTTGACGGATCGACCGTACTTGTTATCAAGACTGACATGAGGTACACAGTGACACATCAAACGACACATGGGGTGATGCTCCGATAAACCCGCCGGATCTTCGACAAAAGCAGGGACATTTCTTTTTTTGGAAGGGTAGGTGTGAATACAGCTTTCTGGTAGGGTTACATCGACGAACTATGCGGCAATCGACTGGGGGGCAGCCCCCCAGCACATCCCGCACAGAGACCTGGATGTAACCCGATTGTGAGCGTGAGTGAAACCGCCGATGCGATTGCTCATTGCTCAGTCAGTGTGACCGACAGTCAGTCGCAGCAGACTTTGACGATTGGCGGCCTCGCGCCCTCAGTCGCCCTCCTCTACTAACGGCCCTGCCCCAGCCCAGATGCCTCATCCAGGGTGGTGCAACCACTCGCGCAGGGAGGGAGAGACAGTCGGCGATCTGCGCCGCGCAGATGAGCTCCGCCTCGTCTGCGTCGAGGACGTCCACCGCAGGGCTATCATAGCGCCATATGACGCACTGCCTGTTGTTCATTACTTCGCAGGTGCCAACGTCGAGGACAATCTCACTGGTGGCGGCTGCACTCCCGGCCGGCGGTAGGAGAGATGAAGGCTAATGTACTTGGCAGTGTACGGGGCCTTCCGGCGTGAACAGTGCCCCGGGACGAAAGAGGAGGCGACGTCTCTCTCGTCCACGAGCGCCTCGATGTGCGCATCGACGGTGT
>NW_005196632.1:0-1375 GCF_000372725.1 Emiliania huxleyi CCMP1516 | reverse complement strand
CCCAAGTCCGAATGTGTGTGAGGCGCGCGGCCCGACTCGTCGCCGGCGCGCTTTTCCGTGCGGGCCGTCGCGCCGCCCCACGACGCCACGAGCTGTGTCGGGTGTGGGGTGTCGCTAGTGGGCACCGCCACTTGGCCCTCGTCCCTGAGCTGACGCCAGCGTGGTTAGCGTGTCTTTGGAGTTATATGTGAAGGTGGCCGCCAGTGCTTGCCATTTACAATTTTACTGGTATCGACGGCTTTGGCAGAATCGAGGCCGAGTCTGCCCTGAACGGGCACACCTACCAGTTCACGGCGTCTGTCAGAACACGTCGTACGGGTACACCGAAACCACTAGGAGGCATACCACCGACGACTGGAAGCCGTTTATGCGCAACGTGCACAGCGACGCCAAGCGAGCCGGCCACGACCCAAAGGTGTTCATCGTCGACGCCGGTTCCGACCTCGTCGCGCTGAAAAGCTGGTGCGAGTCCGAGCTCAAGGTCAACTTCATCATCGCGCCGCGCCAGCATCACGAGTTCGTCGGCACCGCCGAGGTCAACAACGACATCCTCACACGGTGGGCCGAGAGCATGCTCCAGCGGTGCTACAAGGGCACCTCTCCTCCTTCCTGCGCGCTGCTACGCGCAGTGGGCGGAAGTGGCAGTGTGGGTGGCGGAAACGATGGCGGCGGCACTGGCGGCCGCACCCCGGGTGAAATTTCTTTTTCCATCGTGTCGTGCGAGCGCCTTTCTTGTAAAATTCTTTTTCCTTGCGAGGGAGTTTGGTGGTAAAATTCTTTTGGCCAAAAGAAAGGAGGTTCGCAGCACCCTGAGGGAGGCGGCGAACCAGCTGAGCAACAAACTTTCGCACGCTCAGCACCTGGACGAGGTCACATGGACCACCAAGAACTGGCACGGGCTGCAGATGCAGCGCTTGTCTGTCGTCCTCCACACCGCCGTGGCGTGGCAGACGGTGAACGAGCTTGCGTGCGGGGAGAGCGGCATTGTGCATGGTGCGGAGTGCATTGCCGTTCTTAACGGAGTCGCTTAGGCGGCTCCGGTGGTGAGCCGGTGTGTGTGCCAGTCCGCGCCAGTCCGCGCCCTTGTCGTGCCAGTGTGCTGTGAGAGAGGCTTGTGAGTCAGAATTCTTTTTCCAGGGTGCTCACTTACCTTGTCAAAGTCGATCGCCTTCCCGGACAGATACACAGGTGCTCAAGTCGATCGGCCTTACACAGGCAGGCGAAGCGATGGGCTGCGGCAACAGCAAGACGGGCCCGACCTACGACTCGTGGGTGCGTCCGAGGACTTTCGGGGAAATGTTGGAGCTGTGGCGCAAGCGCGGCGGCGGCGACCTGGAGCGTGTCCTCGAGAGCGGCGCCGCCGCCCTCCTCGACG
>NW_005196633.1:0-1375 GCF_000372725.1 Emiliania huxleyi CCMP1516 | reverse complement strand
AAGCAAGAGCGAGAAGGCTGAGACGGCCCCAACAAAAGAAAGAGGTGGACTGCCGCGCGCCTGCTGTCATCCGCAGGAAAGGCTCCGGCGCGCCGATACAGGAGAGGACAGCCTGCTGGACGTAAGCCTGCACGGGCGGGTGCAGCTCGTCCCACCGCTCGCGCACGTTGTTCTTGAGCACCAGCCCGGCCATCTGAGAGAGCGGGGCAGTGGGCAGGAGCGGTGGAAACGGTGGCAGGCAGGTGACGGTGGCAGGGGCGACGGCGGTGGCGAAGGCGGTGGCGACGCTTGCAAATGTGGGACGGCTCGCCTGCCGCACAGCGCCTTGCTGGTCGGCGCGGTGAGCAAAGATGTGCGCAAGGTAGTTGTTGAAGTCCGGGACACATGCGTTGAAGGAGGCGAGGCGCTGCTGAATGGCGCGGTGCGTCTCGTTCGACGCCGACTGGCTCGACGCGAGCAGCTGCAGCACCTCGGCGAGACCAGCCTGGTCAGGCTGCCACTCAGACATACGCGCTCGCCGCGCCTCCCACGCTAGCAGGTTCACGGGCGAGCAGAAGAATTTTACGATGCGTACAGGAAGAATTTTAACAAAAAAGAAAGGCAGCTTCGATTGCCACACAGACATCGGTGCTTGAACGGCGCTTCACTTGAATGGCGTTCGCTTCGGCCGGCCTGCCGCCGCCGGCGCTCAACGCTGCCGCTGCCGAGGGCGCGGCGCGCGGCCGCGACGGCGCGCAAGAGGCCGATGATGGCCAGAGACTCGGCGTGAAGCGCCGCCTCGACGGCGAGCTCGCGAGCGCGCGCGTCAACGACGACGACGCCAAAGAAGGCGACACCATTATGGTGGACGCCGCACAGATGGCCGCTGCGGCGGCCGCCGGCACCGACCGCGGCACGAAGCGCCTGCTGCACGTCGCGCTCGCGGCGCGCGACGGCTCGCACATCCCGGACATCCAGAACACGACGGCGCTCGTCACCGAGATTCGACAGCTTCTGAGGAAGACGCCAGGCTGCGAGGCGCAGCCGGCGAGCGCGATCAGCGTGCCCGTCATCGGCACGTCGCGCGCCATCTGCGTCGCCTTCAGCGGCGAGAGCGAGGCACGTGCCTTCCTCGAGCAGTACGCCGGCGGTGGCGTCCTACAGCTCCCAGCGCCAGACAACATCACCATCACCTTCGCCGCTCTCGACGCCACCGTGTGGGGCAAGCAGGCGGAGGCGCGCGAGACCCAGGCGACCATCGACTCCGACGGCCTCCTCGCCATACGCACGCGCGGCGCCATCAACACCGCGGCCCAGATCGAGCACTTCGCCCCCCTCTTGGAGAAGCACTTCGGCAACGTGGTCTCCATCCAGGAGGGATACCACTCCTTCCTCG
>NW_005196634.1:0-1375 GCF_000372725.1 Emiliania huxleyi CCMP1516 | reverse complement strand
TTGGCACGAGAGGGCGGGTTGATTTGCGAGTGCAGCACGCAAGGCAGACTGGCCCTTCGGGTGCACTTAGCGCATGGCCGTGTGCTCATCTGGCGGCACTGCCTGCTGCACGGCCATGTAAAGACGCCATTTTTGCACGGTGCTTCTCCGCCCCCCCGTCGCGCGCGCCGCGCGCGCGCCGCCGCCGCCGCCGCCGCCGCCGCCGCCCCCTCCTCGCCGTCTTCCCCACCCTACCCTCTGTTGCGCGCGCGCGCCCCGCGCTGCGCGCCCCCGCCCCCGCCCCCGCCCCCGCCCCCGCTCCCAAGCGCCCCTTCCCCGGTAGGTGTGCGGAGAAAGTGGAGCCAATCGAGAGGTGGCAGAAGCCGCCGTGTGTGACACATATTGCGGCACGTGAGTGAGACAGAGCCCCGGCAGCGCGCGCGCCGCAGCGCAACAGGCGTTTCAAACAGCAAACGGGACGGCCTGCGCAGCCTCTAACTATTTTTCTCCGACGGCGTTCTAGAGCCGTAGTAGAGCGTAGTAATAAAGAAATACAACGCACACCTCTAGGAGATGGCAGATGGGTAAAACAGGAAAAGTAGAGCGAAGTGTCTAGACTCTTGACTTGTTTCCAGCGCGCGCTCGGGCGGCCTCGCGCGTGTGAGATCCAAACTCGAGACCAAAACGTAAAGCCCCTGCCCAGAGCTCGAGCTGCTCAGAATGGAAAATGCCCCCGGGCAACCGTCCATGCAGGCGAACAAAACAAATGTTTGGTATTGCTAAAAATCTCTCTCTCTGCAGGCGCCGATCCTTGTTTCCCGTTCCGTCGGCAGCCTTGAGGCGGCCGGGCGGCAGTACTCGTTCGAACTTTGCGAGCCGTGCGCGCGCCGAGGCGCCCGCGGCGCGCGCCCGCCCGGCTGCCAGTAGGAGGCGGCGCAATATGGCCTATGTACAGCCCTTGAGGAGGAGGAAGAGGCTGGCTGGCAATGCTGTATGCCGCCGAGGGGCAGTTTTGGGGTGCTGTCCCCATCCCAGGGGGCTGCAGAAGGCGTCCGCAGCCGGGACAACCCGCCCCCCCCGCCGAGGCCGGTCGAAGCCCACATTAGCACAGCCATGAGGAGTCCTCTTGGTGCTCCTGGCGGCCGTTGGAATGGCGAGCGCGCGCCGATGGGGGGGGGGGGGGTCTTGCTTGCTCCACACCGAGCGCCATCGGTCCGGACCGGCGTGGTCACCGAGGGGTGGCCTGCACAAGGTCTGAGCCGCGGGCGCTCGGCGCCAAGTGCAGTGTCACGCTCGCGCTGGAGCGGGTCACAATGGGAAACCCTCGTTTCCTATGAACTCGGTCCCCCAACGGAAGAGGCCTCTCTCCTATTGAAACATTCCAACATCAGATTTG
>NW_005196635.1:0-1375 GCF_000372725.1 Emiliania huxleyi CCMP1516 | reverse complement strand
TCACCCTGCAGGACTGGGAGGGGCTGGCCCACCTTGCAGAGCACGTGACGCTCGCCTCCTCCGCGGGTGTGCGGGTGACGGAGTGGGTCGACGAGCGGGAGGGCGAGGTACGGCGAGATATGGGGAGATATGGGGAGATATGGGGAGATATGGGTCGACTAGCGGGAGGGCGAGGTATGGCGAGGTATGGCGAGATATGGGGAGATATGGGGAGATATGGGTCGACGAGCGGGAGGGCGAGGTCCGAGAGTACCCGAGATTACCCGAGATTACCCGAGATCACCCGAGAGTGGGTCGACGAGCGGGAGGGCGAGGTCCGCGGCGTCAGAAGCAAGAGACGACCCGACGGGAGTCAGAGAGGCGACGCACACACACACCACACAAAGTCAGACCAGCGGCTGGGACACTGGACTGGTGGTGGCGGCGGTATGGGAGGACGCTGGACGGGTGGTGGCGGCGAGGGTGGCCTTCAGTCCAGTGGTCAACGGGGTGCCGTGCGTGCGAGCAGGTGAACGGCTTCACGGAGGAGGAGAGGACGACCTTCACCTTTCAGCTGGGCAGGCAACTTCGTAGACACCTCCTGGACCCCTCCTGGACACCTCCTAGACACCTCCTGGACACCTCCTGGACACCTCCTAGACACCTCCTAGACACCTCCTAGACACCTCCGAGACACCTCCTAGACACCTCCGAGACACCTCCTAGACACCTCCTAGACACCTCCTAGACACCTCCTAGACACCTCCTAGACACCTCCTAGACACCTCGCTGACGGACGAGCTGGTGAGCCGCCCGGCTGCACCGACGCTCCCCCGCCTCCCACCGCTGCGCGGCGTCACGGCGGCACTGAGTCTCGTAGGGCGGGAGCCTCGACTTGGGCGACGCCTCCTCGTACGAGTCGTTGCTCGCGACCGACTCGGACGCCTCCGCCTCGCTGCGCCCCCCGCCACGCGGTGCGGCGGTAGGCCGAGCCGGTCCGCCCGCCGCGCCATCGGTGGAGCCACGCGCTGCTGCTGGCGCTGTCCGAGAGGAGCCGAGAGGAGCCGAGAGGAGCCGAGAGTAGGTGGAGCACGCGCTGCTGGCGCTGCTGCTCGAGGAGAGGGCGGCGGCGGGCGGAGGAGGGTCGGCGGGCGCGATGCTCTCCTCGCAGGTTCTCGCCAACATCACAAACGCTGCCGACGCGCCCGCGCCGACCGCATTCGGCGGCGGCGACGGCGGCGGTGACGCGGAGGCGCGGATGGAGGCGTGGCGGAGGCAGGACGCTGCGGCGACGGCGCGCCGCCGCGTCTCGGCTGCGGGGGAGCCTTCTCGGAGAAGTCTCTCCGAGAGATCTCTCCGAGCTGTCCTGCAGGCGCGAGCTGCGTCCCGGCTTCGG
>NW_005196636.1:0-1375 GCF_000372725.1 Emiliania huxleyi CCMP1516 | reverse complement strand
GGTGGGCCGACGGGCAGCCGAGCGAGCATCCGACCCGCTCGCCCGTTGTGGTGTCAGGAGCAGTAGGAGAGGGGGCGCAAGTTCCAGCCGTGCGTGCGTCCCACCAGCCACAGTATACAGCCGTTTCGCATCCATGCCGCCAAGCCCCGCGACCCCGGAAGCAGCGCTAGGCACGGACGCCGGCGGGGACGGGGAGGGCGACAGCGACGTCGAGGTTGACGCAACCGTATCGAGAGCGCCACCCAAAAAGGGGCGGACAGCCATGGAGGTCACCGAATGGAGGGCGAACGGCACGATGCGAAAAGGCAGGGCGAGGCGGATGGAGAAAGAAGTGCCGAGAAGGCCATGGTGGAGGGGAGGGACGGGAGGACGAAAGAAGGGCGAGGAGGACGAGCGGCCCGCACAGACCGCGAGCAGACAGCGCCTGCTGGCCATTTCGAGACATTCGCCAAGAACGCTAGCTACATGGGAGGGCTTCGTGAAGGATGGATTGAAAAACATTCGAACAAAGAAGAGGCGACGGGAGGAACCGGCGGAGGATGCAGTGACGTGACACACACACACACACACACACACACACACACACACACACACACACACACACACACACACACACACACACACACACACACACACACACACACACACACACACACACACACACACACACACACACACACACACACACACACACACACACACACACACACACACCGCTCACCCACGCGCACTGGGCCTTGCACTTTGAATGCCGTGGGGCTCCTGTCGTCAGACGTGGAGACGCGAGGGTTGCCCCCCCTTGCCCCACCACCTCGTGTGTGTGGAGAAGTTTACCTTACCTTACCTTACCTAGCGTCTTGGCGGCACTTTCCTCGAGGCAGCCGCCAATCGACCGCGTGACGCGCTCCATGTGCGCGGGAGCGCCGGCGCGGTCGACGCGCCAGCGCGCGTGCTCGACGCTCCCGGACCCCATGAAGCCGTCGCCGCGCGAGCGGGCGAGAAACCACGACTCGAGGCCGCACATGTAGGTCGCGTCGACCAGCACGGTCCCATAGCTCCACTCGTTGCGCGAGAGGTGCTCGTACTCGCACGGTCGACTCGGCCGGGTTGACGCTGATGCGAAGCTCGTACTCGCTCGTCATGAGCGCCTTGCCGCGCGCCGTGACGCTCTCGGCACGCTCGCCGTGCGTCAGCTGAGCCTCCAGATCGAGACCGAGCTCCAGCGCCTTGCGCAGCAGCCAGGCGCGCGTGCCGTGGCACACGTCCATCCCTGGGCCCGCTGCGGCGATTGCGCCGTCGACCGCCGCCCTCCTGAGGAGCTGCTCCTGCTGGACGGTGGTGGCCACCGAGCCGGCGGGCATGACTTGGCCCGTCC
>NW_005196637.1:0-1376 GCF_000372725.1 Emiliania huxleyi CCMP1516 | reverse complement strand
GCGGTGGAGGAGCCGGCGGCGGCGGCGAGGGCCGGGCGGCGGCGGCGGCGGCGGCGGAGAGGGTGGGGGCGGCGAGGGTGGGGGCGGCGACGGTGGTGACAGCGGCGGCGGCACAGAGGGCGGTGGGGCCGACGGCGGCGGCGGCGAGGGCGGTGGCGGCGAGGGCGGCGGCGGAGACGGTGGCGGCGGCGAGGGTGGCGGCGAGGGTGGCGGCGGAGAGGACGGCGGGCGCGAGGGTGGAGGCGGCGAGGGCGGCAGCGAGGGCGGCGGCGACAGTGGCGGCGAGGGCGGCGGCGGTGGCGAGGGCTGCGGCGGCGAGGGCGGCTGCGGAGACGGTGGCGGCGGCGACGGCGGCGGCGGGCTGGGCGGCGGGCTTGGCGGTGGCGACGGCGGCAGTGACGGCGGTGAGGGCGAGGGTGGCGGACTAGGCGGCGGTGACGGCGGCGGCGGTGACGGCGGCGGCGGTGAAGGCGGCGGCGGCGGTGGATGAGCCGGCGGCGGCGGAGAGGGCGGCGGCGGCGACGGCGGCGCGGTGACGGCGGCGGCGGCGGAGAGGGTGGGGGCGGCGACGGTGGTGACAGCGGCGGCGGCACAGAGGGCGGTCGGGCCGACGGCGGCGGTGAGGGCGGTGGCGGCGAGGGCGGCGGCGGAGACGGCGGCGGCGGCGAGGGCGGCGGCGAGGGCGGCGAAGACGGTGGCGGCGGCGAGGGCGGCGGAGAGGGTGGCGGCGGCGAGGGCGGCGGGGGCGAGGGTGGCGGCGGAGAGGGCGGCGGGCGCGAGGGTGGAGGCGGCGAGGGCGGCGGCGAGCGCGGCGGCGACGGTGGCGGCGGAGACGGCGGCGGCGGCGAGGGCTGCGGCGGCGCGGCGGCGGAGACGGTGGCGGCGGCGACGTCGGCGGCGGGCTGGGCGGCGGGCTTGGCGGCGGCGACGGCGGCGGTGACGGCGGTGAGGGCGAGGGTGGCGGACTGGGCGGCGGTGACGGCGGCGGCGGTGACGGCGGCGGCGGTGAAGGCGGCGGCGGCGGTGGATGAGCCGGCGGCAGCGGAGAGGGAGGCGGCGGCGACGTCGTCGCGGTGACGGCGGCGGCGGCGAGGGCGGGGGCGGCGACGGTGGTGACAGCGGCGGCGGCACAGAGGGCAGTGGGGCCGACGGCGGCGGCGAGGGCGGTGGCGGTGAGGGCGACGGAGAGGGCGGCGGAGACGGTGGAGGTGGAGACGGTGGCGGTGGCGAGGGCGGCGGCGAAGGTGGAGGAGACGGCGGGGGCGGCGAGGGCGGCGGAGAGGGTGGTGGTGACGGTGGCGGCGGCGAGGGCGGTGGCGAAGGTGGCGGAGACGGTGGGGCGGCGAGGGCGGCGCTGACGGTGGCGGTGACGGTGG
>NW_005196638.1:22415-25634 GCF_000372725.1 Emiliania huxleyi CCMP1516 | reverse complement strand
TTGAGGTGTGTAGCATCTACACTGGGGAGATCTTCCGGACAGGAACGGCGCAGCCACCAGAGACAGTACCGGACGAACTATCACGACACACGGCAGCAGGGGGGACGCAGCTGGATGGAAGTGACGACGAGAGCGGGGACGACTTTGACAGCGTCGCGGCGCGAACTAATTTCGACTGGCCTGCAGCATCGAATGAGCCGAAACGAGGCACGAGGGCGACGCACTTCGTACGCTACGAGGAGATACAATTAGGCAAGGCAGCTGCGCAGGTGATGGTCCTGTTTGCAGAGAGAGGAGTCAAGGAAGGCCAAGAAATCACATGGTCATATGGGGACTCATACAGGAGCCACCGCAAGGAGATGGGATACAAGGCGGGGACGAAGGCGGATCCGAACGCAATAACACCCCAGCAAGCTCGGACGGCATTTGCGAGATACTGCAAAAAGATAGACGTGACGAAGGAGGAGCTAGCGTGGAACTTTGGATGCATATCGGCAAGCCAAAGTAACGAGCAGGAGGCTGTCCTGGTGCGTGAGCTAATCCTGAGCAACAATAAGCGACTGTACCACGGAGCACAGAGCGCAGCAGACAGGACGGCGGCGACGGCGGACATGGCAGAGACGAGTGTGAGACAAAGGGCGGCGGGCATGGAGGGCGGGAGCGACGGGGATGGTGACGGTGACGGTGGCGAGGGAGAGGAAGGGGGTCCATTAACACCAGACAGCGAGAGGGGCAGGGAGGAAAGGGGGAGAGAGGAAGCCAACGCGACGTGCGCAGAGGATGAGGATATAAACTGGGACGACGCAGCGGAGGGGATAGGCGAGGGAATCGAGGGACCGGAGGGCTTTCGCGACAGCGACGATGACGACGAAGAAAGGGGAGGGGACGGAGGGGCGACACGCAGGAGGAGCGAAATCGCTAACGGCCCGAGCAGAGAGGGCGACGGCGGGGCACGAGGGAACAACGGAGACGCTACCGATGACGCGAACCGAGGCACGGACGCCGGCGGGGACGGGGAGGGCGACAGCGACGTCGAGGTTGACGCAACCGTATCGAGAGCGCCACCCAAAAAGGGGCGGACAGCCATGGAGGTCACCGAATGGAGGGCGAACGGCACGATGCGAAAAGGCAGGGCGAGGCGGA
This sequence comes from Emiliania huxleyi CCMP1516, assembly GCF_000372725.1. Lineage (NCBI taxonomy): Eukaryota > Haptophyta > Isochrysidales > Noelaerhabdaceae > Emiliania > Emiliania huxleyi. Next base: position 24,491 of record NW_005196638.1, on the reverse strand, counting down.
TGGAGAAAGAAGTGCCGAGAAGGCCATGGTGGAGGGGAGGGACGGGAGGACGAAAGAAGGGCGAGGAGGACGAGCGGCCCGCACAGACCGCGAGCAGACAGCGCCTGCTGGCCATTTCGAGACATTCGCCAAGAACGCTAGCTACATGGGAGGGCTTCGTGAAGGATGGATTGAAAAACATTCGAACAAAGAAGAGGCGACGGGAGGAACCGGCGGAGGATGCAGTGACGTGAGACACACACACACACACACACACACACACACACACACACACACACACACACACACACACACACACACACACACACACACACACACACCGCTCACCCACGCGCACTGGGCCTTGCACTTTGAATGCCGTGGGGCTCCTGTCGTCAGACGTGGAGACGCGAGGGTTGCCCCCCCTTGCCCCACCACCTCGTGTGTGTGGAGAAGTTTACCTTACCTTACCTTACCTTACCTCAGCAGCACAGAGACCGTACACAGACCCCGTAGAGCCTCTTTCTTGTGCCCCATGAGGATATAACAAAATTACATGCAAAGACATGCACATATGCACATGCACATGCACATGCACATGTCAACATGTCATGTGAGTGTGGTCCATGTAGTCATGGGATGGTCATGGGTCTCTCTCTCAACCCTCCTGCCCGGCCCCACCTCTGCGGACCCCTCTCTAGCACCGGCGGCTGTGCCACGTTCGAACTCTCGGTCTTGATGAGGCACTCGACGTTGTTCGCCGGCGCCTTCAACGCTCGGGTGATGTCGCCCTCGCATACGAACAGCTTGCACATCGGCAAGCGCTTCGTGAGGTGCCAGTACTCGACGGCGGTGCAGGCCCTGGCGCCAGCCGGAAACTCCAGGCAGCGCAGCTCACACATCTCGGCGCTCTCGCCGAAACCCCTGTACTCCTCCTGGCAGTTGCCGCCGTTTACGTCGCAGAAGCCGGCGTGACGTTCGAACCCGGGCGCAGCCGAAGCGGGCACAACGACCGAAGGGAGAAGCCCGTGCGAGAAGTAGGCGAAGGGGAGCACCGCCGGGACGAGGGATGTCGAGCTTGGCGGTGGTGGCGGGGGGGGCGGAGGCGATGGAGGCGACGGCGGCGGCGGCGGCGACGGCGGCGGCGACGGCGGCGGCGACGGCGGAGGCGGCGACGGCGCGGATGAGGTGGAGGGCGGCGGCGGCGTGGGTGGCGGAGGTGAAGGCGGAAGCGGCGGTGGCGACGACGGCGGCGGTGGCGACGGCGGCGGTGGCGACGGCAGAAGCGAGGGCGGCGGCGGCGTGGGTGGCGGAGGTGAAGGCGGCGGCGGCGACGGCGGCGGCGACGGCGGCGGCGACGGCGGAGGCGACGGCAGAAGCGACGGCGGCGGTGGCGACGGCGGCGGTGGCGACGGCGGCGGCGGCGGCGGCGGCGGCGGCGACGGCGGCGGCGGGTGAAACAGCTCTCTACGAGTGAAGGGGGCGAAGAGGAAGTTCCGGCCAGAGTCGTAGCCGTTGACTCCTGGCCCGACGGTGTACATGAGGTAGAAGTTCGACGTGTTCTTGTACTGGAAGCAGGCGAACTTCGGCATCGTCCAGCGGAAGGGCATGTACCAGAGCTCACTCTCGGGCGTGGTGCCGTCGTTGTTGGGCGCGGCATCGGGGTCCAGCCGGTCCGAGGTCCCCGACGACGTGTTGTAGATGCCCGACGCATTGTACTTCTCGCCTGGGGTGCAGCTGATGTACTCGAACGGGTTGCCGTTGTTGGACACACCCGCGACCCAGGCGGAGTTGACGGTCTGCCGGAACTTGTTCCTGTGGTACTTTATGAACTCGTCTGGGTGGTTAGCTTGGTCGGGATTCGGCACCTGCTTGCACGCGTTGCCCGTGTCGAGCAAGCCTTCTGCAGGCGATTGCCCAGGTATGGCCAGCTGAGGAGGAGGAGGAGGAGGGGGGGCGCAAGCGGTCAGCGGAGTGGCGTTGGGGCTGGTCGGGTGGGGCGGAGGGGGTGGGCGCTTTGGGCGCTAGGGCGAACCTGGACTGGGCTGGGGTGCCACCCCTGCTTAGGCTATTTGTGTGCTGCCCCCTCGGTCGGGG
>NW_005196638.1:16655-21958 GCF_000372725.1 Emiliania huxleyi CCMP1516 | reverse complement strand
GGGGAGGGGGGGGGGGGCGCACTGTGCAGGTCGCTATGTTCGCTACGCCACTGACGGTGACAGGCCACCCGACCGGGGTTGCGATCGACGGGCAGATGTCGTAGAGGTAGCACAATTCTGGGTTCAGGAGCACGTCGTCGAGGACCTGTGGGTTGTCGTTGCCGTTCCCAACCAAGAGCGCCGTGGCCTTCACGGTCAGTTTGTCTGACCCCGAGAGAGGTTGCGCGGCCGCCTTGTCGAGCAGCTGCGTGAGGCCGATGTCTTCTTCTGTGATGATGCCCGGGCCCGCAAAACCATCCGTAGCGGCGATCCCTTGATCCCGGTAGGTGATACCGTTGAAGTACTCGAACTTGATGGCTCCCGACGTGTCGATCTGCGGAGGCGGAGATACGGGGTGAGTCGGGCGGGGCGCGCGGAGAGGGCGGGAGCCGAGGAGCGCGCACGTTCGGACAGACTTCGAAAGGGAGGTTGCGGGTGTCTTCCTCCGTGTCGGCGGCGGTGCCGCGGTCGCTGTGCGTGAAATAGTCGGCAACGTCGAACGCGGTGATCGTCTCGGCCATCACACCGTCGACGCCAGTGTCGAAGTCGAAGAAGCAAGTGTCGAACTCCGGCTTCTCACTGGCGAGGGCGGCCTCGTTCTCAAGGACTATGTCGTAGCTCGACGTGGTGTTCCCGTTCCGGCTCGCCTCGAAGATGGTGGTGGCGTTCGGGTCTGCGCATATGGTGGCGTTCGCGTTCGGGCTTGAGCACGGCACCTTGAAAACAAAGTCGAACTGGAAGATGCTGGAGGTGTTTGCGGCGAGGTTGAGTGCACCGAAGGCGCCAAGCGGCTGGCCCGGTTGCCAGTTGTCTGGGTCGACGGGTCGGTTCCGCCCATTCTGTGCCGTGTTCCACGGGCGGTACTCGGTGACGTTGGAGATGACCAGGTCGAGGGTGACGTTGTCCGCCTCGGTGAGGCCGAAGGGGAGGAAGACTGCGCCGTCCTTGTAAAACTGCGGGGGTAGGCGGAGGTTGGCGAGTGGTGTGCGGCATGTGAGGCGAGGAGGTGACAGTCTGTTCGAGCTGGCCGTATCTGGGAGATCAGGGGGACAGTCGGCAAGGGAGGGCGGACGGCGACAGCGAGGGTGTTGGGGGGCGCTGGCACCGAATCAGTTGATGCAGCCAGCGGACGGCGTCGCTTCCAGGGAAGCCGGCCATGTTGTTGACGATCTCGGTGGAGAAGTCAAATTCGAGTCTCAAGCCATCCTCGCGACGCTCCGAGTGCGCACCGGCCGAGAGGCCGATTGCCGACAGCAGCATGGCGACGTGTAGCCTCGAGGCCATATTGAGAAGCAATGAGGCCGATTCTCGTTTAGGCGGGCGCGGCTTCGTTTTCTTTTTACCTACCTCCCGCGGCTCAGGGAGGCTCCCGCGGAGGCAGAATTGTCACTGCCCGTGAGTGCGAGAGAGGGCTAGCGGCTGGCTGCTAGCCTCTGAGGAGGGAGTCCATAGACACCTCACATGACCCCACACACGGTCTCGTCCATGCCTTGCGGCCGGCGACGAGATTGCTAGAGGCGGAGCAAGCCTGCTCTAGTCTCACATGTTACTTCCTGTCGTCTGTTGTGTGTTGTTGTGCCCTTGTTTGTTCCTTTGCAGACCCCCCCCCCGGAGCAGCAGAGGCTCCGTGGGGTCGAAAAGTCGACACTGGGAGTCGCACTCGTCAAGCCATCGCAGCGCCACGCGGTCCGCACGTACCGCCCACATCCCCTCCACCGCTGAGAAGGCGCAGATCGACCGCAGGGCCGCGTAGTCGTCGTTAAGGAGCGGTTTTTGGAGCCGTACGAAGAGGTCCCAGACGGGCGAACATGCGGTTTTTCGACGACCACACGCGATGTGGTATCTGCTTTTTGCTAAAAACGGGCCGCCTAGTGCAGCATCACTAGTACAACACGCAACCACACTGAGAGCTCCACACTAGCCGGTATAGGCGAGCACCGGCGGCCTCACCGTCGCCGCTCGCGGCGGAGCCGACGGCGGAGCCACGGGCCGGTGCGACCTTTTGGGGGCCCATGAGCTCGCCGGGACGTCGCCGATGGCTTGGCGCGCCTCTTCCCGCCAGCGCGGGGCGGCCTGCCTACAGGAGCGAGGGGGAGGAAGACGGAACTGAGCCCTAGGTTCGTGCAAAAGCGCCGGCAAGGGCTGGGAGAGGGGCGGCAAGCGACGGGCGGGTCCGCGACCTTTTGAGCGCCCATGAGCTCGCCGGGACGTCGCCGATGGCTTGGCGCGCCTCTTCCCGCCAGCGCGGGACGGCCTGCCTACAGGAGGGAGGGGGGGGAGACGGAACTGAGCCCTAGGTTCGTGATCCTGTCGCCGGCAAGGGCTGGGAGAGGGCGAGAGGGGCGGCAAGCGACGGGCGGGTCCGCGACCTTTTGAGCGGTCATGAGCCGGCAGGGAGGCCGGCGATGGCTCGGCCAGCTCCTTCCCGGCGGGTTCTCGTCGGGCCGTGCCTGGTCGGCCGGGCTCGGGTGAGGTGAGTGGGCCCGGGAGTCGCATCTGCGCGTCCCCGGCAGTGGCAGTGTGGGGGTAGATGGGAAGTGCGGAGATGGGAGGCATCAACGCGCCTGTTTGATGGCCGCACGAGGCAAAATTGGGCGCTCCGAGCGTCTTCTCGGCGAGAACGAACGGGCTGTGCTTCGTCGGGTGGGTGTCTGAGAGGGAGGTGGTCGTGCGCTCTCTTTGTCGGCCGCGCGCGAGGTGAATGCTGGGTGTGAGGCGCGCAGGAGGCGACGGTGGGCGCGCCGGCGGTCGAGCCACCGAAGAATTCGACGTGGCGCAGCTCCGCGCCGGCGGGGACGACCGAGCACATGATGTCGGCGGCGGTCACGCGACGAGGGAGAGCCGCAGGAGCCCTCTGAGGACCAGGCGCACGAAAGCAGCGATGAGTGGCGCTTCGATCAGCCACCTATGGGCGGTCACCGGGGTGACGGTCAAGCTCTCGACGGGGTGAATCTGGTGCTTCTAGTATCACTGGTGGGCTGGGTGTGCAGCAGCCGCGCTCAAAAAGAGGCAAACAACTCGGCTGCTACTTTCAGTGTCTACTCTTTCGGCGCACCGTGCTCGGCCTCGCTGAAAAGCTGTGGCTGGTGGTCGCGCGCAGCGCGTCGGCGCGGATCCGACTGGCCGGGCACCTCGGCTGGGTCCATCGGCAAGAGGCCCGCGCCGTCGGCCAGCCCCGCGAGCGCATGGGCGGCCGGCGCGAGCGGAGAACGACGGGCTGAGATCCGCAGCTCTGCCACGAAAATCACAAGGCGCCAGGGGGGGGGGTCAAGTATGTTACATCATATGTGGCCCTGACTGAGTTTTTGTACGCCAACTCAGGGTGTGTGGCAGCCACGCTGGCTGTGTGTCTTGTGAGCTTGTTTGTGTCTGTGTGTTGCTCGTGCGTGTGTCGTCATCATCTGTCCCGCGTCCACCCATACCGCGCTGGTGTCCAGTCCGAGCCTGACTGTTCTTCACCTTTCTCCCTAACCTAACCTAACGGCGGTGCCCTTTCTTTGAAGACAAGTGCGACGGTCCACAGCGTCCGGCACTAGTCGTTCGTCACACGGCCATCGCATGCACTTGGAGCACTTGGAGTGCAGTCATTAACCTCACATCCAGGGCCGGGGAGCTAAGAAGCGCACCCAGCGAGCCGGATGATCGGCATCGGGCTACGGGCTAGAGAGCCCTGACCCCTAGCTAGGGGGGGTGCGCGTTCGCAGGGAAAGGGCCGTAAAATAAACACGGGTCTCCGAGAGGGCTCCGTGTACCGGGTTTCCCCTTAACTGCAGAACGCCCCCTCTACTCGGAGCTAGTGGACACGGACACTATCGACACGACTACCTAACGTGTACACTGCCCGGCTGCGCAGCGGCTCCCCGGCGCGGGGGCCTCGTCCCGCACCCATCAGGGCGAATCTTCGGTCTGGTTCGGTCTCTTGCTCGCTTTCCGAGCGTCGCCCCACTGCCTCTGAACTCGTTTTTGATGTCTCTTCTTCGGAGGTGGCTAGCCCCGTTGGCTCCGAGGGAGCTGACAGCCCGGGCGGGGCCTCCCCGGGCGAGGGCGGCGGCATCGTGTCTCGTCGCGACCCCTCCCCGGGAGGTCGGGCCGGCTCTCCCTGGTCGGCGAGTCGCGCCCGCATCCGAGATCCGTGGCCTCTCTATCGTTCTCGGCTCGCCCTCCCCTTCCTGTCTGTTATCGTGCACACCTCTTACTGGGCTGGGTTTTTAGGCATTGTGGGGTTGGCACTCCCGTCGACCCTCATGACCTCCTGCGGTCTCTGAGATGGACACCAGTGGGTGTGGGGCCACAGCCAGGATACACTCGAAGGCTGGGTAAGCAGTAGAGGTCGATACTCGACGCGTCCCACATGGTCTGTGTCGCTGTCGGCACGCTGTCGACAGGACGTCGAGCGACACCGGTGGCAGTGCCACCCAGGAGTGGTCGGTCGGTCTCCCGTCATGAGAGAGCCACCATGTGATCCGTATGATGGTTCCTGACAACCTCCTCAGTTCCCGCTCTGAGAGGAGCTGCGGGTCAGTTCCACAGCTGGAGCTGTGTCGCCGGCGTGCGGCGGCCTGCCTCCGGAGGTGCCTCTGAGGTGGACATTTTTTTGTCACCGTGAGAGAACGCGATCGAATTTTTACTCCGGAACTTAAACTTCACACGCGCACCGGCCAGGGCTACAATAGTGTCAGTGAGGCGGAGGCGCGAGTCGGAAGGCCGCGACCGTCAAGTGTTCCCTTCGTTTTCATTTTCCTACAATCGCTGTGAACAGCGCCATAGGAGGTATTTTCTTCTCAATAACAAGGCTGTGAACCCAGCCACGTACACTGTCAGGACATACACACAGGCGCGTTATCACCATCACGCACCCTGAACATGCACACCTCTTACACTGTCAGGACATACAGGCACGTCTACTCACGAGGCGAAGACGTAGAACTTGCACACCGTCAGCCCCGTCGCAGACGGCCGGTTGACGTAGATGTAGCGCCCCAACGCGTTGATCTCCACCTCCAACATCACGTTCGACAACACGCTCACGTCTGACTTCACCAGCGCGTTGCCCGTGAACGTCCCCGCCGTCGGGCCGAGATAGATGTCGACGTCCGTCAGCCGCTCCGGGCAGCAGTCGTTGCGGTTCTGCAGCCGCACGTAGCCCACATACATCTCGCTCCCGAGGTCGACGCCCCACCATTGGGGTGTGTAGTGGCCGCACTCGGCCCACGGCCGTCCCGTCGTGCTGTCGGCGAATGACAGGTCGTTCACGGGCGCCTGCT
>NW_005196638.1:14617-15479 GCF_000372725.1 Emiliania huxleyi CCMP1516 | reverse complement strand
GGTGACTGCGGCGTGTACGACGAGAGCGCACACAGGCGGCGGAGAGTGGCGAGGCGGACGCACGATCGGCGGCGGTGACGGCGAGGCGGACGGCGGCGGCGGAGAGGGCGAGGCGGACGGCGGCGGCGCAGGCAAGGCGGGCGGCAGCGGGGCGGGCGGCGGCGGGGCGGGCGGCGGCGGGCCAGGCCCGTCGCTAGGTGCCGACGGCGGTGCTTGAGGCGGCAGCGGGCTCGGGGGGGGCAGCATGCTTGAGGCGGCAGCGGCGCTCGGGGGGGGCGCGAGGGCGTGACCAACATTGTAGCCGCCGCCGCCGCCGTGCATTTCGTGCCACAGCCTCTTTCGCTGGCAAGTCGTCTCTCGCTTCTCGGGGTCGGGCACGGCGTGCAGGATCGTGTCTGAGGAGGGGTCGGAGGGTCGGGAGTGAGAGAGGGGGAGGGGGGGGGGGGGAGGGGGGGGAGGGGGGGGGGGGCCCCCCCCCCATACAGCCTGCAAATGCCGCCCGGCCCTGTCGTGTGTTGAAAGCCTGCCAGGTGGGGTGAGAGGCTCGCTGTATGTAGGGTCCGGAGTGGGATCGGGGGTGCCCTGGTGCACTCCTCCCCGTAGCAGTTGCGCGCGGAGTCCCAAGAGGGCTTGCCGCCAACCTCGTTGACTTTCCACTTCTGCGTGTGGCAAGGGGGGAGGGGAGGGGGGGGGGGGTCAAAGGAGGAGTTTCCGCTTCCGCGGGTGGCCCCTGAAAGACCGGGGTTGAAAAAAACAGGTTCCGGGGGGGGGGGGGGAGGGTTTTGGACGGCCCGCAAAACCCCCCCCTGTAAATTTCCCCCTGTGTGGCTCCACCGGCGCGGGGGGCCCCCTTTTGCCGGGG
>NW_005196638.1:10008-14123 GCF_000372725.1 Emiliania huxleyi CCMP1516 | reverse complement strand
AGTACTCCATGCACGTGGACTTGCCGGTGCCGCACCCCTTCGGGCCGACCACGCAGTAGCCTGCCTGCGAGTCCACTCCGGCGGCGGCGGGGGCGGCGGCGAGGGCGGCGGGGACGGCGGCGGCGGCGGGGACGGCAGCGGCGGGGACGGCGGCGGCGGGGACGGCGGCGGCGAAGGAGGGGGCCAGATGATCAGCGGGGGCGGCGGGGGCGGCGGCGGCGGCGGGGACGGCAGCGGCGGGGACGGCGGCGATGGCGGTGGTTGGGATGGCGGCGACACTTCCGAGTTCCGAGACACTTCCGAGTTCCGAGATGTCGAGGGCGGCGGCTCGGATGGAGGGGACAGGCGAGGCGCGGATGGCGGTGCGCCCGGGAGGGGCGGGGGCGGCGTTGGAGCTGCTTGGGGCGGGAAGGGTGGTGCCCCTGGCGGGGCGGGCGGGGAGCGTGGCGGCGCGGGCGGGGAGCGTGGCGGGGGCGTCGGAGCCTTGCTGGGCGGGTACGGCGGGAGTGACGGAGGCGAGGGCGGCGTCGAGGGCGGCGGCTCGGACGGAGGGGACAGGGGAGGCGCGGATGGCGGTGCGCCCGGGGGGGGCAAGGGTGGTGCCCCTGGCGGGGAGGGCGGAAAGCGTGGCGGGGGCGTCGGAGCCTTGCTGGGCGGGTACGGCGGGAGTGACGGAGGGCTCGGAGGCGGAGCCCCCGGAGGGAAAGGCGGAATTTGTGGAGCCGGAATTTGTGTGGGCGACGGGGGCGTGGATATTCGGAACGACCGGCCGACGTCGGCGGGGCCTTCGGGGACCTTGCCGCACTCGAGGGGCAGGGTGGGTCGAGGGGCATTCACGCAATGTTCCCCCCACCCCGGCAGCCCGCAGTACTGGATTTTGTTCGCTTTGGAGATGAAGACCTTGCACGCCCGCCCGTCGACCGGGACGTCTTTGCACTTCTTCCTGTGATTTGTGATGTCTTCGTAGTCAACGACGTCGCACCCGGTGGGGTACGCGGCCCCTCCGGCGGCCGTGGCGACGATCAGCGCGACACTGGCGACAGCGGGCATGGCGGGATTTTTCTGGATTCTCGATTCTCAGACACGATTTTCGTGCTCGGCGTGCAAGAATCGTGACTTCGGCGGTCAGCAAAAAAAATAAAACAAGGGCTCGCTCGGAGGCTGGAGTACCCAGGGGAGGGGACGAGGGGACCGAGGGGGGGGAGGTGCCGTGGGAAGACAGCGGGCCATCCGGCGAACCGGAAGGCCAGGACCGGAGGGCCCCGGGTGAGGCCTGGAGTCAACTGTCGGGGGAGGGGAGGGTCGATTATTCACAGATAAGATCGCCTACAGTGGGTTGCGGGCATTGAGAAAACAGGATTTCGCGGCACGCCGCCGTTTCTAAGCCTTTCCACGCCGTGGTTTCTCTCACTCCCAAGCAAGGTGGGTCAAAGGTCAGAGCCGGCCCGGATAGTCGGAAGAGGTGAGCTGCGGTCCCGGATACGATGCCGCCAGCCAGTCTGCCACCGACTCAAGACAACAACAAGGGGTCCAAGGTCGACCTCGCGGGGAACCCCACGCTGGCCCGGGAGGATGCGATGAGGTGAATGAAGTCAAGCTCTGGACGCCCCTCCTCAAGACCTCCTCGGCGGGCGTTGGTAACGCCTCGAGCGGCGGCACGCCCGCCTCCGTTGGCCACTCCTACGCCTTCGGCAACACCGAAGAGAAGGCCCGCCGCCTAAACATGGGCTGCAAGGCGCGCGGGCAGCCCGGCCAACCCTTCTCCCACAAGACCGGCCACGGCTACGTCAAGGCGCATCGCGGTTTCTACCACGACGCGATTTGTCAAGCGCAACAACTTCAACCTGCTGCTCCACGAGACGTTCGGCGGCGGCTTCTGACTCGCCCACCGCCGTTCTCAAGCTGCGCCGCCTCGCGCGCAAAGTCGCGCGCGGCAGCGTTGACCGCACAGCCTACTCGCCCAAGTACTCGCTCTCTTTTATGTCCCACCATGCAGAGCGCATCTCTCTCTCTGTTGTGCGAGGCGTGAACCGCGCCATTCGCTCTCACCTGGCAACCCTGTCTGCACGCCTCGCGCGCGCGTGAACAGGGCTCCAGGCCCCAAATGACGAGTGAGTGTTAGAGTTGTTTGGTCTAGGCGGGGCGGGGGTCGGGGGGGCGGCGGGCGCGGGTGCGAGGTGCGGTGCGGTGCGTGCAATCGTGTGTTTGGCGTCATGTCGTGTGTGCCTTCGCTTCCTTGTTCCTATTAACAACGAAGTCTAGCTCAAAAAAAATCTCAAGACGCACACGCCTCCGTCCACACCGCTCACTCAGAACACCGAAGACTGGCGACAGCGCCCTTTTATTGGTTTCTTGGAGGCGACTCGTGACTTCGGCGGGCGCGACTCGTGCAAACAACAACAACAAACTCGCAAACAAACAAAACACAAAGTCGACTTGATTGATTGATTGATGGGAAGGCGAAACACAGTCCGACCAACGACTGGGACACCAACGCGGTATGGGTGGAGTCGACTCGTGACTTCGGCGGGCAACAAGAAAAAGTGAACATAAAATCTCGGCAAGAGAGCCTAGAGTCTCTTGCTAGAGCGGTGCAGGCCGCACAGCGCGAACTCGCCGTACTGAGCCTAGCGCAGGGCCCTAGACGGGCATTTTCTTTTTTCTTCGGCAAGGCGCTTTTGGAGGTGAGGGATTCAGCCGATGCCTCGCGACGACGACCGGAGGAGAAGGCACGGCGGCGGCGGCGGCCGCGGAGGTCGAAGGGACGACGAGGACGACGAGGAGGTCGAGGAGTCCGGCATCCAGGCGCAGCTGCCGACGCGGCTGCAGCTCGGCGTGCTGGTGGGCACAGGTGTCTCTGTCTGCCGGGCCCGCATCTTTCCAGCTACCCGTGCGCTCACGCTCGCGGCCTGCCGCCTCCACAGCGCTCGTGCTGACCCTGGTGGCCGACTTTACCAGCTCGACCTGCCCCGTGACGAGCGCCTACCTGTCATACGCGCGGATCGACTTTTCGATCATGGAGAACGTCACCGTGCAGCAGCAGAGCTATGAGGAGGGGCTCTCCTTCGAACTGCCGGCGCAGATGATGTTCCTCGCCGCCTGCGCCATGGCGGCCTTCGGCGTGTGCGCCCTCGCTGCCGGCGCGCGCGCCGCCGGCGCCGGCACCGAAAACGGTGCACTCTACTTCATGATCGAGGGCTGGAGTCCTTAGGTGCGCGCGTGGCCGACGACATCTTTGCGATGGTGTTCGCCGTCGGCACCGGCACTGTGATGGTTGGCTGGCTTGCGCCGCTACTACTCGCCTCCGAGCACCTCGAGGTGCAGCAGTAGCGACTGGTTAACTAGTGAACGAGCGAGCCGCGCGTGATCGATCCGACCGCCACATCTGCCTCCCACATCTGCCTCCCACGACTGTAGCTCCTTAGCGACTAGTGAACGAGCGAGCCGCGCGTGATCGATCCGACCGCCACATCTGCCTCCCACATCTGCCTCCCACGACTGTAGCTCCTTAGCGACTAGTGAACGAGCGAGCCGCGCGTGATCGATCCGACCGCCACATCTGCCTCCCACATCTGCCTCCCACGACTGTAGCTCCTTAGCGACTAGTGAACGAGCGAGCCGCGCGTGATCGATCCGACCGCCACATCTGCCTCCCGCATCTGCCTCCCACGACTGTAGCTCCTTAGCGACTAGTGAACGAGCGAGCCGCGGAGCGGGGGACGACCCGGGGCGCCCGTCCATTTCGTAGTGACTCCGTCGCCATAGCTGCTCAGGTGGAGCTCGATATCTCCCCCATATCTCCCCCATATCTCCCCCATATCTCCCCCATAACTGCTCAGGTGGAGCTCGATATCTCCCCCATATCTCCCCCATATCTCCCCCATATCTCCCCCATATCTCCTCAGGTGGAGCTCGTGACGACGTGGGGGACGACGGCCTGGTGGGGCAACCGCACCGCCGACCCTGTCGTGCACGGCGCCGAGTACAAGTTTCCACTCGACCTGACCTGCGGAGGTGGGGGAGATATGGGGGAGATATGGGGGAGATATGGGGGAGATATGGGGCAGATATTGAGCTCCTCTGGAGCAGATATGGGGGAGATATGGGGGAGATAT
>NW_005196638.1:6427-9563 GCF_000372725.1 Emiliania huxleyi CCMP1516 | reverse complement strand
CGACACTAGGATCGCTCTACCTGACGCTCCTCGTCATCGGGCTGGCGCTCTTCCTCTCCCGGCTGATGCTGCCCCGTAGCTGTGAACAGCGTCTCTTCACACCTGCAGCTGTGAACAGGCGATGCCCCTCTCCCGGCTGATGCTGCCCCGTAGCTGTGAACAGCGTCTCTTCACACTTGCAGCTGTGAACAGGCGATGCCCCTCTCCCGGCGGATGCTGCCCCATAGCTGTGCACCGCGTCTCTTCACACTTGCAGCTGTGAACAGGCGATGCCCCTCTCCCGGCTGATGCTGCCCCGTAGCTGTGCACCGCGTCTCTTCACACCTGCAGCTGTGAACAGGCGATGCTCCTCTCCCGGCTGATGCTGCCGGTCGCTCTCGCGGCCACGGGGCTCCTCTCGGGGGTCACTGCTGTGCGCCCATCTCCCCATCTCTCCCCATCTCTGCCCATCTCTCCCCATCTCTCCCCATCTCTCCCCATCTCTCCCCATCTCTCCCCATCTCTCCCCATCTCTCCCCATCTCTCCCCATCTCTCCCCACATCTCCCCACATCTCCCCACATCTCCCCAAATCACGGCGGTGCGCCTGCTCATAGCATGCTGATAGTCCTTGTGAGCACACTGCAACACAGTGCCGGTCACTGCGGTGAGGCGATGCTTGTGAGCACGCCGCTGCCGCTGCTACTCATGATGCCGCGAACACCACCTGGCCTCGGCTCCTCTCGGCTCCTCTCGAGCGATTAGAAAAAGAAATCCGCCTCAGGTGCGCCTGCTCGCAAACTTCTTCCCGCAGCTGCTTGTCCACGCGCCGCGGCAGGAGGTGCTCTGGTCGTGCGGGCAGCAGGCCGTCCGCTCTGCCGTTGCATGCTCAACCACACGGCATACATGCATACCTCTGATCGGAGTCTCGAATGCTCTCGCAGTGCGTCGTCCCGCTCTCGCTGACGGTGTACGCGCCCGAGTCGCTGCTGCCCGACGGCTTCGGCGCAGAGGTCTCCCCCAGCCCCTTTCCACCACCACCTTGCGTGTGTGTGGAGACGCCTACCTTCCCCCCGCTTCCCTTAGGTCTACCTGGGCTACCCCGTCCAGTGGTTCTGGTACCTCGCGGCTCCCTTCGCCATCGCGCAGGCCGGAGATAGGGGGAGATAGGGGGAGATAGGGGGAGATAGGGGGAGATAGGGGGAGATAGGGGGAGATAGGGGGAGATAGGGGGAGAGATGTACCTTCGCAGCTCCCTTCGCAACCGCGCAGGCCGCGCCTGAGAGTGACGTAGAGAGTGACTCGTGCACAAGCATGAGTAGAGTGCACCGCTGTGTGCGCAGTGAGCCATTGGGCCGCCGCCTCGCGATCGCACAGGCCGCCCTGGCTGTACCCAACAGCTGCCCGCCCGTCGCTAGTCCTCAGTAGCTGCTCCTTCAAAGTTAGGCTCCTTCGAAGTTAGAGCCCAAGACCCCCCCCTCCCCCTCCCCCCCCCCCCTCCCCCCCCTCCCCCCTCCCCCCTCCGCCGCAGGCCGCCCTGCTGCTGTTCCGAGGCTCGGAGCGGGCTCTCATCGTGACGACCGCTCTGCTCGGCTCATTCGCCTCTCTCAAGGGCGTGGCGATGCTGGGCGAGTACTACCGGGGCGAGTACCTTGTCGAGGCGTCCGAGTCATGATTGATCACTGAGACACTACGTGATTCACTAGAGAGGAGATCTCCTCACTTGGCGAGTGCTTTGTCGAGGCGTTCGAGACGGACACGGCGCGAGGCGCACCTCGCGCGGGCCTGCTCAGCGGCGTCTTCCAGGTGAGTTGACTCGTTCATTAGTTCGTTAGCCGGCGGCGACACAACCAACACACACACACACACACACACACACACACACACACACACTTACACACACACACACACACACACACACACACACACACACACACACACACACACACACACACACACACGACACACACACACGCACACACGCACACACACACACACACACACACACACCGCTCACCCACGCGCACCGGGCCTTGCACCTTTAGTGCCGCGGGGCTCCTGTCGTCTAGACGTGGAGTCGGAGGGCTGCCCGGCCCTTCACCACCTCGTGTGTGTGGAGAAGTGTACCTAGCTTACCTCACCTCTCCCAGGTGGTGCTCTTCGTCGCCGGCATTGCGGTGCAGTACGCCGTCTTCCCGCCCGACGGCATGCGCGAGGCGAGGGCGAGGGACAAGGCGCGGCGCCAGTCCCGCTACCTCGAGCTCAACGACAACTGACGGGGCGGAGGGAGGCGCGTGCAGCCTCGTGGCGCCAGGGACCGGCGCGGCGCCCTGGCTACCTCTCGAAGCGCCGGCTTGTACGGCTTAGTTTACGCCCCGGTTGCCCGTTACGAGCGGGCAGGGGCCCGCCCTGCCCCTGGCCGCGGGGCGCGGGCGCCGGGCGCTACCGCGGGAGTAATTTTGATTTCGTGTGGTTGGAACCCGGGAGTACACATGTACGAACGTCCTTGATGCTTGAACTCCAGGGTACAGGTATGCCAGGCCCTAAAACGCTAACACACGGGCCCGCACAGGCCACAGCCGTGGCGGAGTGTCCGGTTCGCTAGAGGCACTCAGAGCGAGTGGAGCCACAGACACACACGCCCTGGCCCCCCCCTGCCTGCCGGCGGGAAGTGCACCGCATGCCACATATGTGAGGAAGGCAGACCTGTCGTCCTCCGCTGGGACGGCGCTCTCTCACCCGGACGGCGGTACCCGCCAGACGGGCGGCGAGGAGGCGCTGGCGCCGGGCAGCAAAGCTAAGCTCGGCGCCGACACGGCCGACGCCCCCGCCTGCTGCCGCATCTCTAGCTCCGCCGTCGTCTGCTCGAAGGCGGTGGGGCGCGCGTCGGCGAGGCTCGCCCTGCCGGCGCCTCGCCCGCGAATGTCGCCCCACCAAAACGGACAGCAGCACCCGTCGCCGCCGCCCTCGTCGCCGCCGCCGCCCCCCTCGCCGCCGCCCGCCGCCTCCGAGCGGTCGTCGCCTCGCCTGCTCTCCGCCTCCTCCGGCACCGCCGTCGCGATGGTCCTACGCGAAGGCAGCGCGCTATGCGGCTCCGTGATTGCCTCTCTAGCGGCTTCCCCCGCGGGCGGAAGCAGGTGAGAAGCAGGTGATAAGCG
>NW_005196638.1:0-3880 GCF_000372725.1 Emiliania huxleyi CCMP1516 | reverse complement strand
TACGAGGGGCCTGGGACTGTGCGTGCTGCGTGCCTGACTGCCACTGTGCGAGTTCGGCGCCCGGGGCTGTGCGTGCATGCGAGTACGAAGGGGGGTACGACTCCGGCAGACTGCAGCCGGATCGGTGTGTACTCTCGGAGGGAAGGCAAGAGTCCGCCTCCCGCCTCTAGGGCCCGAGATACGGGGAGATACGGGGAGATACGGGGAGGTACGGGGAGATACGGGGAGGTACGGGGAGATACGGGGAGGGACGGGGAGGTACGGGGAGGTGCGGGGAGGGACGGGGAGATACGGGGAGGTACGGGGAGGTACGGGGAGGTACGGGGAGGTACGGGGAGATATGGGGAGGTGCGGGGAGGTGCGGGGAGGTGCGGGGAGACATTCCGGCTTCTAGGCTGCTTCGCCGCTGCCATCGACAGGCGAGGGCCCAGCGAGCCGGGGAGAGAGAGCTTGAGCAGCGAGTCGGGCGTGTACGAGAAGGGCCGGACCGGGCCGAGCTCGTAGTCAAGCCGCCTAGTCCCACACCTCCAGAGACCGTCGAATCCAGCGCGGGCTCCGGCCCCGGGGTCGGTAGGGGCAGCCGCCGCCTCGACTGGTTCAGCCAGCCGTGGATGCGAGCGGAGCCGTCCGGCCGCAGCTGCACCTCGGAGACGGCCGTCCCTGGTGTGGCAGGCTGGCCGCCGTCAAGAGAGGAGTCCCGCACGACCTCGCGTGATCTCGCGTGATCTCGCGCGATCTCGCGTGATCTCGCGCGATCTCGCGTGCTCTCGCGCGGTCTCGCGTGATCTCGCGCGATCTCGCGCGGTCTCGACGCGCCTCGGTTGTCGGCGGCCTTCATGTCCGAGTACGACGTGTCGGCCATGATGATCTCGAGGCAGGGGCCGCCGCCCTCCTACACACGCACGCGCCTCGCCAGCTCAGTGGCGCGTCGGCCGCGGTGCACCCCGAGCCGGCCGTCCGCACCTCCTTGGACGGGCTGCGGCGCGGGGTCGACCCGCTCCCGTGCACCCCCGCCAGCAGAGAGGGGCGGCGGGGTAACCTCGCGAGGCGCGCCCGGCGGTCCTCGGTGTTTTCGGACGAACAGCGGTCGAGATACAGGTTGCTGCTGCTGCTGCCGCTGCTGCCTCCTCCGCCGCCTCCGCCTCCGCCTCCGCCTCCGCCTCCGCTGCCGCTGTTCGTCTTTGAGGGCCGCGGCGGGTGTGGCGGCGCGGCGGGGCATCGGATCACGGTGGGACACGCGCCTAGAAGGTTCCTAGAAGGTTCCTAGACAGTTCCTTGGAAGGGGCGTCGGATCACGGTGGGACACGCGCCTAGAAGGTTCCTAGAAGGTTCCTAGACAGTTCCTTGGAAGGGGCGTCGGATCACGGTGGGACAAGCGCCGTGCGGCGTGTGGCCGACCACCAGCCGGTAGATGCCCGACTCGTTGAGGCGCCTAAGCGCGAGGCAGCCGAGATACAGCCGAGATACAGCCGAGAGGCAGCCGGCAGAGGCGCGCGTCGATGAGGCGCCGACGGGCCGGCCCGCCGTCTCGACAGTCTCGATCTCGGCTGCATCTCGGCAGCGTCTCGGCTGTCTCTCGCCTGGTCAGCTCCTCGTCGAGCGGCTGCGGCATTCCCCCGGTAGTCAGGTGCTTGGCCAGCACGACCTAGTCAATTGATTCAGGCTGCGTACTGCATCTCTAAGGTTCGAGTCATCTCGGCGGTCTCTCGGCGAACTCTCGGCAATCTCTCGGCAATCTCTCGGCAATCTCTCTCGGCAATCTCTCGGCAATCTCTCGGCAATCTCTCGGCAATCTCTCGGCAATCTCTCGGCGGTCTCTCGGCAATCTCTCGGCAATCTCTCGGCAATCTCTCGGCAATCTCTCGGCAATCTCTCGGCGGTCTCTCGGCAATCTCTCGGACCGTCGGGGTGGAGCCGGGCACGACGTAGTCCATCAGCGCGTGCCCGCCGCGCAAGCTCGCCCAACCCTGCGCCGTCTTGTCGGCGGCGAAGCTCGGCCCTGAACTCTCATCCTCCCAGCCGGGGCGAGCGTGCCAGTCTGCACGCTGCTCGGCGTACCTGGGCACGGAGCGAGCTTGCTTACCTCTGGCACGACGCACCCCGGCTCTCTCTCTCTCTCTCTCTCTCTCTCTCTCTCTCTCTCTCTTTCGTGCAAGCACCCGGCGTCTGGGTCCGGCCCCCCTCCAACCCCTCTCTCACCCTTCCCCCTCCCCCCCTCCCTCTCTCCCTCTCCCTCTCTCTCGGCTCTCTCTCGGCTCTCTCTCTCTCTCTCTCTCTCACTCTCTCTCTCTCTCTCTCTCTCTCTCTCTCTCTCTCTCTCTCTCGGCGTACCACGCGTTGAGAGCGTCGGCCCACTCGCGCGGAGATTGCACCTCGCCCTCGCGGCCTGGCACGCGCCCAAGTGCGCAGCCTCCGCGCGACTGGACGCCGCCGTGCAAAAAGAGTGTCGAGCCGATGATGCACGCGAGCTGGCCCGCGTCGAGCAGGCCGCGCATGAAGCCGCCCGGCGCAACGGACGACACAAACGACTCGCACACCTCGGCGTCAGTCACACCCAGCGCCGCCTCGGCGCGGCTTGAAGGCCGAGGGCGCCGCCCGTCGCGCGCCTCGCTCTCGGAACTCTCCGCCGCCTTGCGGACCGCCAAAGCGTGCTCGGCGTCAGAGCCTCGCAGCAGCGCAATCTCCGCCCGCCTAGGTGAGTACGCCAACAGGCGGGTCTACGGCTGAACACAGCCGAATACGCCCCCTCCCGAGCGCCGGTTGGGAGGCTAAGAGCACGTCTTCTGATTCTAGCTCCGCCCGCCGGCGCTCAAACTCGCCGTCGGCGCCCATCGTCTCCTTTAGCATCCAGCGGAGCCGGTTGGGCAGCGTGTTGTACCCCGAGGCGAGCTCCGCGACAGAGAGCGACGCGGCGAGGCCCGCGCGGCCCAGCTGCTGCGCCTGAACAAGAAGCACGCCGCGCTAAAAAGAAGGGGCGCACGCCGGCGAGCCCGGCGCCCAGCCGCTGCGCCGCAGTCGCGCGAAGAAAGGCGCAGGGAGCGACGCGCTTGGACTCGGGGACCCAGTACGGGCCCGGGATGGTGGACAGCCGCTCGTGCGCCAGCTGCCCCTCCGACAGCTCCGACGTCATCCTCATTTTGTTGACTGTTGGCGGCGGGGGCGGCGGGGGCGGACAGTGTTGGAGCCCGAGCGGCGGCCAAACGCGGGCAGGGGAGAGGGCGGGAGAAGGGCGGAGAGGGAGAGGGAGAGGGAGAGAGAGGCGGTGGGCAGCAGAGGCGGCGGGCAGATGCGAGCGACGGACGAGGCGGTCGGGGCAGCGGGCAGGTGCCGCGCCGTCTCGGTTGCCGAGGATGAGCGTCACTCGAGTCGGATAGCGCCGCTTGAGCTCGACGAGGGTCGATACGACGCGGATGGAGCCGCCGACGGCGCCGCCCTTGTCGCAGCAATCGCCTCCCACCACCAGCTGCCAGCCATCCTGCAGGTCCACCTGCGCCGCGGGCGAGCCGTGCGCCGGCAGCGCGATGAGGCTCAGCGCCTCGGAGAGGTCGATGAAGCGGACGAAAAACTCCCAGTTTCCCTCGATGTCGGTCACGTAGGAGATCTTGTCGTGAGGCTCGGGTGGCGAGCCCATACGGTATCCCCGCAGCTGCCGGGCGCAACAATGCGGCGCGCCGGAAGCCTTCGAGCAAGGATAGTCCGCGATTTCTTTTCCTTGCAGAAAAAAAAGAGTTTTGGGGGGGAATTTTAGGTATTGATTTTTGAGGGAGGGTGTTAGTAGAGGATGTAGAGTGTAGAGCGCTGTAGAGCGGTAGAGCTGTAGAGCGCTGTAGAGCTGTAGAGCTCTACATCCGGCGCGGGACAGAGCGATGCAGATGTAGAG
>NW_005196640.1:0-1376 GCF_000372725.1 Emiliania huxleyi CCMP1516 | reverse complement strand
GGCTGCCCATACTAGCGCAGGAGCTGCCACACTCGCCCGGACCGTCCCCCTCTGGGGCCGGTTCCGCAGCCCGGGAGAGCCGACAGCGGGGCCGTGCCGCGGGTGCCTACTGCCGAGTGCCACAAACACTGCGCCGTCCCGCCACCACCTACAGGCTGTCTTGTGTGATGGTTGGGATGTCCAAACGCCACCATCTTGGCTCTTGCGACCTCAAACCCGCGAGCTGTATGGGTGGTCCTGACGTCCACAGACGCCCGAGGACCACGGTGAAGCTGAGCCGGAACGCGTCGACAAGTCTCGTCTGAACCCGTGGCGGTCGCCGGCTGAGTCGCCGTGCACGGCCCGGTACCTCAGGCGTCACCTCCGCAGCCTCAGGTCTCAAACTCCACCACCGCCGCCAGGACGCCGTCGGTGGCACGTTCGGCGGCGAGTTTGTGGCAGCTCCACAGCAAGCGCGGCGTCGAGCCTATTCGGTCTGGTCGGTTAGGCGCACTCCCTGGGTGCCAGGGAGTGCGCCGAACGCGCGAGCGGTGCGTCCTGGCAGCCCGCGCTGGCTCCGGAGCTGCCACAAACTCGAGACACGCTTTTTTGGGACATTTTCGACGCTTTTGTCCCATATACTCGCACAACATGCCGCCGGCGCGGTGGCGGCTGTGTGGCGCGAGCGCGAGACGAGAGGGCGGGGGCAATCAAATGACAGTGCGCAGTGGCAAGCGAGTTGACCAGGCGATGCACTAGCCACTAGCACTACAGAAGAGCGCAGTGGGTGCTTCGGAACGCAAAGAAGAGCGTGGAGAAAGCTATGAGTAGACTTAGACGCTCGCGCCGCCCGCTCCGGAGGCCGCATTCAGCCCGGAGGGGACCGCGGGAGCGCCCAATGGCGGCTTGGGGAGAGCCGGGTGTGTTTGCGCAGTGGCCCTGCGCGCTGGCGAAGGAGGGCAGCCTCTCCGCACAGGCGAGTTTCCTACTCGCGCAAACCTCACGGCTGAACGCAGGGCCTTCTCACTGGCGGCAGTTGTGGCCGGCGAGAGCACTCGACGAAGTGGAGCATGTAGACACCTGTGGCAAAGTGTGTCGCTCAGCGCAATCGTGTCTCGCTCATGTCGCGAGAAGAGGGGGCGTGCGCTGCGGGGGGCGTGCGCTGCGGGGGGGGGGGGGGCGTCAACGACTGCCGGTTCGACCATGGCCGCCACGGGAATGCCCGGAGGCGGCCCCGACGGCGGCGGGCTTGCCGGGCTTGGCGGCTGCGGCGGATAGCTTGGTGGGGCCAGCAGTGAGCACCCGCCCGGGTCTCCGCCCGTCTCCCAGAACTCAACCGCTATGGGGCACGATTAATCGATATACGTGCCGCGGTTTGCGCCTGCCGTTCCAGTATG
>NW_005196641.1:0-1376 GCF_000372725.1 Emiliania huxleyi CCMP1516 | reverse complement strand
GACATTACCCCAGTCGGGGCAGGCCCAGAAGAGCGTCCACTCGCAAGAGCACTGCTCTGCTCCGAACGCGCCATCGATGCCGCGCGACACAAAGCCCATGATAGGAGCGACCAGCCCGCCGCCGTCCTCCTCGTGGCCGGGGCCGTAGTACGGGTCGCGAAGCGCAACCGGTCCAGGTTTCGCTTCCTATCATGAGCAGCGGGCCAAAGGGAATGGGGACTAGTCCGACGTACGAATGCGCCACGCTGCCCGGCGTTTCTCACTTTCCGGGACAGCCCCGCCCTTGTGAGGCAGGAAAGTGACGGCTACCCCGTACGCCCTGGTGCTGCTACCCCGACGCCGACCGCCCATTCCCCCCTCCTCGTTCCCCCCTCGAATGCTCTGGACCCCGACAAGCCGCCCGACGTTGGGCCTCTGCCCCGCACGCTCCCGCCCCTCTGCCCCTCACACACACCCAGGCCCGACATGCACATACAAGACAAACCCGGCGTCCTGCTCTCAAAAGAAAAGAAAAAATGGGAAGGAGGAGACCAGCGGGGGAGACTCCCCGCCTATGCAACACCCCAGAGAGGGGCTGCCATCGCCGAAGCTGTGCCTAAGCATAACTCCCAAACCCGCAGCGGCCCGGGGGGCCTTGGGGGCAGCCTGCCGGACCGCTGTTGCACGGGGCCAATTTATTTTTGGGCAATTTATGGCCAATTTATTTTTGGCCAATTTATTTTTTGTTCGCTGGCGTCTGGGCGGCGTTTGCACTTCGACATGGATCCCGAGGAGGCGGCCCTCGTGTCGGCGATCCAGGCGGAGGACACCAGCGACGAGGCTATCAAAGCCAAGGAGCAGGCCATCTACAAGCTCGGAGAGCTGTACGCGCGCAAGCGCGAAGGCGACAAGGTCGCGGCACTCATCTCGTCGCTGCGCCCCTTCTTTGCAATCATACCAAAGGCGCGGACGGCCAAGGTGGTGCGGACGCTCATCGAAGAGGTCGCCAAGATCCCCGACTCGATGGCGCTCCAGATGCGGCTCTGCAACGAGAGCATTGAGTGGTGCCGCGCCGAGAAGCGCTCATTCCTGCGGCAGCGGATCCAGACGCGGCTGGCGGCGCTGCTGCTCGAGTCGAAGCAGTACACGGAGGCGCTCGCCCTGCTCTCCGAGCTGCAGCGCGAGGTCAAGCGCCTCGACGACAAGCCGCTGCTCGTCGAGATCAACCTGGTGAGGCGGGAGACGTGGACAGGGCAGGGAGGCACAGACGCACGGAGGCTGGGAGGGAGGAAGGTGTTGAGTGGAGCGGTGAGTAGGAGGGAGGGGGTGAGCCGCGCCCGCCCGCCGCCCTGCAGGTGGAGAGCCAGGTCCACTTTGCTATCCTCAACCTGCCAAAG
>NW_005196642.1:0-1376 GCF_000372725.1 Emiliania huxleyi CCMP1516 | reverse complement strand
AGGGCTCGGGAGGGCTCACAAGGGATGGAGTGCCCGGAGGGCTCGGAGGGGCGAGCCGCTGAGCCGGGCTCGGGGGGCTCGGAGGGCTCGGAGGGCTTGGAGGGCCTGGAGGGCTCGGAGGGCTTGGAGGGCTTGGAGGGCTGGAGGGCTCCACAGTAGGGCTCGGAGGGGTCTGGAGGGCTCGGAAGCTTGAGCCCTCCGAGCCCTCCGAGGCAGCCCTTCAAGCCCTCGGATGGAGTGCTCGGAGGGGTTGTTGGAGGCGAGCTTGCGAGCCGGGGTCGGGGAACTCGGAGGGCTCGGAGGGCTCGGACGTCTGAGCCCTCCAGACCCCTCCGAGCCCTACTGTGGAGCCCTCCAGCCCTCCAAGCCCTCCAAGCCCTCCGAGCCCTCCGAGCCCTCCGAGCCCTCCGAGCCCCCCGAGCCCCCCGAGCCCGGCTCGGCGGCTCGCCCCTCCGAGCCCTCCGGGCACTCCATCCCTTGTGAGCCCTCCCGAGCCCTCCCGAGCCCACCAGCGCCACCCTCGTGCCTCTCTGCCCTCCGAGCCCTCCGACCCCTCCGAGCTCTCCACCTCTCCCAAGCCCTCACGAGCCCTCCTACGCCTCGCTTTTGGCCAGCCCTCCCAGCCCCCACCCCTCCTGGGCCCTGCCGCCTGACACCTCTATCGGTGGAGGGCTTTAGGTCACGGTCCACACTCCCGCCCTCCCGACCCCTCCACACCCCTACAGCGGCACCCCTACCCCTCCCGCCGTTTTAGGGCCTACCCACCCGCACTCATGAGGCGGAGATGATGGAGGCGCTCGCCGCGTGCGGCGATTGAGCGCCGCCCTCTCTCTCCGGCTGCGCGCCTGACCGGTGCGGCCTCCGAGTCCACGTCTAGCGCGAGAAGGTTTTCGACCCCGTGTTGCGTGAATGTCTCTGTGCGATTTCGGGCCCGGGGATGTGCGTTTATGTGAACCCATCCCCAGGGCCTCCAGCGTCCAGGGCTCGCACCTCAACCTCATACAGACCAGCGCACAGCGCCATAGGAAGTATTTCCTTCTCAATAACAAGGCTGTGAACTCGCTAAAAAAATCTACCTCCATTGGAGGTACCAGGGTGAGTCTATCGGTAAGCGTGGGTTAGCGCGGGTTAGTGCTCACTAACCCGGCACGGGTCAGCTCGGGTCAGAATGGGTTACCATAACCCGATGCTAACCCGGCACTAACCCAGCGCTAACCCGCGCGGCTGGGGGGCATACGTCAGCATGGGTTTGCGCCGGGTTAGGGGGTGGGGTAGGGCCGGGTTAGTGCAGCGCGCACCCCGGGTTGCGCGCCTTTCTGTGTGTTCGGTACCTATGTGATCTGACTGTGATCTGTAAGGGTCCGCCCGCAGGCGCA
>NW_005196643.1:0-1377 GCF_000372725.1 Emiliania huxleyi CCMP1516 | reverse complement strand
TGTCGCCGTGCACGACCGGGGCGTTGGCCGGGGCGCGCATCGCGTCCGCCCAGGCGGCGAGGACGCCGTCGTGGGGCCGCCGGTGGTGGGCCTTGTTGTAAAGGTAGTCGCCGAAGAAATCGACTGGCATGCCCCGCTCGAGCGCGACCCGAAGGGTGGGAAGCGCCGCGGAGAGCCAAAGGCCGAGCTTTCGCTGGAGCTCGTCTTGGAGGGTGTCGGAGGAGAGGGCGGTGGCGTACGTACCGTCGACACGGACATCGAAGGCCTTGCCGGCGAAAGGCGTTGAGGCGGAGACGAAGCGCGCGGCTTCGCGGTTGTTGACGGCGCTGTCTCCGAGGGACGGGTTGTTCTTGACGTGCACATCCCGCGCCTTGACGAGCTCCTGGTGCGCGTACCAGTCCTTGTGATTCTTGATGGCAGCGAGCGCCCGCGGCCGCGGGTACGTGGATTTGCAAGTGCCATTGAGAATCGCGTCGGTAGCTGGAAGGGACTCGGGCTCGGGGAGCGGGACGCTCTTGGGGTAGAACTCAGTCAGGTAGCCGCCGCGGACGGTGTAGTACTTGTTTTTGTCGCGGGCGGCGCGCTTCTCGCACACCTCCTTCCAGTCCGAGAGGGCGGACTCGTAGGTTTTGTTTTGTGTACAGTGGGTTGCGGGCATTAAGAAAACAGGATTGCGCGGCACGCCGCCGTTTCTAAGCCTTTCCACAGCCCTCATCCACCCCACGGCCACGCCGTGGTTTCTTAGCTCCGGCCGGGCACTCAAGCCAGAGCCGGCCCGAAGGATTTTATAGGCTCAAGGTAAGATGCGGTCCGCGAGGCAGGCCGAGGCGCGAGGGCGGTGCCAGAGTCTGCCGCCGAGTCGGCTCTCTGGATGTGACGGGAAGACGCACACACGCCTCCATCCACTCCACACAGAACACCGCAGACTTGAAAAGTGACAAGTGCGCGCGCCGCAGGCGAAGAGAAATTTTGAGCTGCAGCTGGGGCTCCCGTTCACACTCGTATCTGGCCTTTTCTCGGGGCCGCGCCTGCGGCGCGCCGTGGTTTCTTAGATTTTTGCGGAATCGCTTGGTAGGGTTTCTTAAAGCCACGTTTTCTTAATGCCCGCAACCCACTGTATGTTGTCCTGTGTACTCTCTCTCCTGTGTACGTACTTTATCTCTCTCCTATCTCTCTCTCCTGTGTATGAGATCTGATACACGTCGACCGCGCAGCAGCCTGTGGAAACTCGATGCCAGACCTGCGCGCCGCCGCCGGCAGCGCGCTCAAGGCGCTCGGCGGGGGCAGCAGCGCGGCGCTCGGCGGCGGCGGCGCGTCGTCGTGGGAGACGTCGCTCGCATCGCTGCCGCGGCTCATCAGCGAGTCGTCTGCGGCGGA
>NW_005196644.1:0-1377 GCF_000372725.1 Emiliania huxleyi CCMP1516 | reverse complement strand
CGTGCTTTACCGAGTTGAGAAGAATCTCGAACTTTAGTAAAAGACTCGACGCTCTCGACGACCTCCGACTGATCTGTGGATCCTGCGACGAGCGCGAGGAGGCGGAGACGCAGCTGAACACCGAGGCAAGCCTGCAGCCGTGGGTCGAGGACGCTCTCGTGAAGCTGCACGCGCGAAAAACGTGTCGATGAACTCAAACTACACTCCGTGGACGCTCGAGGAGGACCGCCTACTGCTGCACTCGTACCAGAGCGGCGCGAAGATCACTGACATTCGCGTGAGTAGCCGATCCGCCGAAGCAATCAAGCTCCAGCTACGCCGACTTCAGAACGTCACGCCACTGGTACGCGACGCGCACCACAAGAGCCGCTGCGACCCGGAGGCGCCATATCAGGACCTGCAGAACGACATCTGGACGCCGATCGACTCGACCCTCGCTCTACCGCCGTGCGCGCAGATCGACTGGATTCGCGGCGTCGCAAAGGTGCCTCCCTTACCCTGTTCGCCTGCACGCGTGCGTGATCATTCGGCTAACTCCAACGACTAGTGAAGCCATACCCTCCCAAATTCGCATCTCCTCCGTCATTCATCACCCAATCATATCAGACCCCACCGTCCCCGAGATTTCTTCAGCTTACGTCACTGGCCTCGCGACCGACGGCAGCGCCGAGCTAGACCCAGACGGCCTCCCAACATACTCCTCCGCTACTGACACTATCTCTCTCTTCGCCATCCCGCCCCACCTCACTCAAACGGCGCGCTGCGCTGACAGTCCTGAGCCTACACGCCTACACACCACGCGCACACGTATTGCAGTCTCGTTATCAGCACTAAATCACTGTCGCTATCTTAGGAACGTAGCAGCAACCACACCTCCACTTCTGCCGATCTCTCTCGCGTACTTCCTCCATGCCTTCACCATCGCTTATCCCGATACTTCTCTCCACCTGCCACCCTCCCCACCGCCACCGCCCTTGCCGCCGCCCTCTCCGCCCCCCCCAACACCGACGTCACGATCTCCGCCATCCCCGAGCCCTCCTCTTGCGAGCCCGCCACCATCGTCACCGCTGCCCTCGCCGCAGACGCCCTCGCCACCACCGTCGCACACCCACCCTCTTCGCCGCCGCAGTCACTGTCGTCTCCCTCTCTGCCGCCCCTCTCAACACCGCCTATACCGCCTCCTCCATCGCCGCCGCTGACCACGCCGCCGCCGTCTTCATCTCCGCCGTTGCCGCTCCCCCCCCCCCCCACCCAGGAACAAATATGATCTGATTCACTAAAGTGCGACTAGCGTCATCACATGCTTTTATGGATTAAAATAGACGCCATAAATACGTACCGATTCAATCCAAGTCATTTCGCATGCATTAAGACGGA
>NW_005196645.1:0-1377 GCF_000372725.1 Emiliania huxleyi CCMP1516 | reverse complement strand
TATCTCTGGCGTCATAGCCCTCAGCGCCCTCCTCAGCGCTGCGAACAGGCTGATGGAAAAAGGAATGTCGGCGTCGACCGAGCTTCAGCCCGCGACGGAGTCGAAGCAGCCCGACGGCACCACCCCCCGCCGTCGCGCCTCCTAGAACCCACGCGTACTGTGTCGTGTCGTCGTGCGCCGTTTGTGCGGTCTTGTACACCAAGTACACAGCCTGTCGTACGGGTGTGGAGGGTGAGTTGAACAAGGGGTTGTGCGCCGGGCCCTCCTGCTCGGCTCCAGCCCCTGTTGATAGGTCCAGGTGATAGTCCTGGATGGGCAATGCATACGCCTCACTGGGCCTTAGATCGCCCGACCGCGTCCCGGTGCTCTGCCGTCGGATTTGTGACTCCGCCGCACCGCGCCGCGGCCGGGGGCCCTCCGGAGGCCGAGGATGGCCGTGACGGACCGGGACGAGCTCTGGGAGGTTCAGTGTCAATGTATATATTGTAGAGACCAACCATGTCCACAATATCTCTCAGTCTAGCTAAGCCTGGGAAGGCGATGCCGGGGCCGTACAGCAGCTTGATGCATGCCACCGAAGCCGGCGGCGCTGTCGAGGTTCGCCGAGCGCGGCGAAATCCGGGGACGCCGTCACCGACGAGCGCGTTGGACTTTTCACTCCGGACAAAGACGGGCACACAGCGGACGGTGCGGGGCGTGTGCCCGTCATAGTGGCGAGGCGCGGGACCGTCTGTGGCGAAGTGGGTCGCGTCCCCGGATTTCGTTCAACCCACCATCCAC
This sequence comes from Emiliania huxleyi CCMP1516, assembly GCF_000372725.1. Classification (NCBI taxonomy): domain Eukaryota; phylum Haptophyta; order Isochrysidales; family Noelaerhabdaceae; genus Emiliania; species Emiliania huxleyi. The sequence goes on along the minus strand of NW_005196645.1, from coordinate 597 downwards.
ACCCTTTAATGTTCTTGCCGGCACCAACTTGATTCGTAGATGCGCCTCCCCCTCCGCCTATGTGCCGCCACCCCCCTCCAACCCGTAATTCCGTAAAATCGCGTGAAAAACGCCCTAATCGAGCTGCTGAAGAGCGGCCCCCAGCCGCGTGGGAGCGTGCCCCAGCTAGCAGGAGGCGAGTTAGAGCTTCTCGACGTACTTACTACTTAACTTTTCGGCGCGTGAACTAAGGCCTTCGGCGACTCCGTTCCCTTGGACACGTCGACACCCAGCCTAGAGCGCGATCTTTCACACTGGTGAGCGCGCCGCGTATACACGGCCCGCGCGAGACCGCCGCGCGCCGCTCGCGGTGCCCACACCATCGGGACCGGTCCGGAGCTCAGCCAGCGATTGGAGCCGAATCGCCAGATTCGACCGCGCTGGCCTCCTGGAGCGCCGCGGAGTCGAGCGTGACGACGGGATACGCGCGCTTTTTTAGCTCCATTTCTGTCCAATCGTTCGCGCCCAGGCCACTCCCATCCATCGAGGACACATGAGTAGCCTACGACTGACCCGTCTCCGGCCGTGTTCATGCGTTCGTAGGTGTGTTTGGTCCTC
>NW_005196646.1:18189-20887 GCF_000372725.1 Emiliania huxleyi CCMP1516 | reverse complement strand
GAAAATCTCTCGGACGTGATGACGAACGGCGAAGGTGAGCTGTGAAAAAAGAAAAAAGAATGTGAGGGAGGATGTGAGGACGGCACGCCGCCACCACACAGGGAAGGAGAGGGGTGTGTTGCGCTATAGCGCCGTCGCCCACCCCCTTGCGGATAGCCCCATGTGTCCTTTTAAAAAGATTTTTGTCCTAACTAAAAGGACAGGTTCATGAAGGGCGCCACGCGCCCCCGCTCGCCGGCCCAGTCGTACCTCCCGCACTCCACTTGCCCTTCGCGACTTCCCCGTGCCCGGTGGTGCCGGGGGACGACAGTCGTGGCCTTGTTTTGGACGTTACGTGCCGCCGAAACTTGATCACCGATCACCGTCTGAATAAGTAAGTCCTATAGAACTCTCCAAAGGCCGGTGATCGGTGATCAGTGACCAGCCGGTGATCATGCAGCTAGTGGGTGGTGCCCCGGCCGACGTGAGCGTCATCAACCCGCCCGCAAGTACCACCTGACGTACGCCGCACTCGGCCGCGGCGAGCTCTCGAATGAAGACGTGCTGAGCCAGCTCACCGCCAAGCGAGCGCATCAAATGCCGCTCGCTACAACAATGGCACCCTCCCGCAGTACATGCCACGCATCTTCACCACCAACAGCCAGCTGACAAAGGAGGACCACATCCTTCCCCGAAGGCGCAACGCCAAGCAGCAGCACGCAATTGATCGCCGCTACCGCAAGATTAGTCCGCTGACAGAGCCGCTGCAGCGACTGGGACGCAAGCTCAAAACCGGGCGGGCTCATAGTGAAGAAGATGGTGAAGAGAGTGCTTGGGCGCGTGTCCAAAGGTGCCAAGCGGCCTGCAGCGCCCTCCTCCCAGGCTGCAGCCCCCCCCCCCTACGCAAGCGGCAGGTGATTGTAGACAGTGATGAGGACTAGCGGGCGTAAAGGACAAGCGGTTGCGGGTACGTCACCGGGTCGGTTTTGAATGTGTTGCTTGGGCTGGGTCGTGACCCCGCCGCCTGGAGGCTGTCAGGTGGACATGGTAGCATACCTCAATGCCCAGGAGAGGCTTGCAGAGAGCTCAATGGGAGCGAAAACGCGAGATCAAGGTGTCCTTTTGTAAAGGACAAGTCCTTTAAAAGTCATCGGCCTATCCGCTTGGCGCTTGCGGCTTGGGCGTCCCCGCCTCGTTTTGCAAAAGAGTACTGATCAATACAGACAACGAAACCGACCGACACCTGCTGGCAGGGTACTATCCCTCCGCCCGCAAGCTCGCAAACTCGGGCTGCGCCCGGAAGGCCTCGGCGAGCTCCGCGCCGCTCGTCGCCTGCCCTGGCGCCTTGTCGGGCCGCGCGCGCACAAAGCGCGGGAACCGGAGCGCGAGGCCCTTGGCCGGCTCCTCGGGCAGCAGCCCCGCCGCCGCGAGGAAGGTTGGCGAGAGCGAGAGCGCCGCAGCGCGCACCTCCCACACCGCGGGGGGCGCCGGCGTGGCCAGCCAGTAGTCGGGCTCGTAGTGTGGCGGCAGCGACGCGGGCAGGTCGAGCCACGTGGGCGGCCCGCCGTCGCCGCGCGGGGCGGCGGCGCCGCCGCGCTCGAAGAGGGCGCTGAAGGTCGCGAGGTCGTCGTCGGAGAAGCCGGTGCCGACCTTGCAGACGGGCTGGTAGCGCGCCGCGCCCGGCGCAGCAACCCTGCAGGCGAGCAGAAACGCTCCGTAGCCGCCCGAGCGCTTGCCGGTCCCGGCGTAGGCACCGACGGGGACGAGGTCGAACGAGTCGGCGAGCCCGTCGATGTAGTCTCGCTTGAGCTTGAGCCACGCGAAGGACCGCTTGCCCGGCGCGTACCCAGACTCGGCGTCGTCCGCGAGCGACTTGACCATCAGCCCCTCCGCCTCCATCTCGGCCGCCGCAACCAGCGCCGCCTCGAGCTCCTCCGCCGTTGACCCCTCCTCGCCCTGTGCCAGCTCCACACGCCCCGCCACCGGGGTGAGCAGAGCGCGCAGCGCCGCGCGCCGCGCCGGCAGCGGCTTGTGCAGCAGCGACGCTCCGTTGGCCGAGAGCACGTCAAAGACATAGATGCACACCGGCAGCGCGGCTTGCTGCTCCGCGGTCGGAGCCTTGCGTGGCCGCGCCGCGAGCGTCTGGAAGGGGAGGGGCCGCGCCGCCGCGCGGTCGTACGCGCAAACCTCCGCGTCGAGCACCGCGGCGGGGGCGCCCGGCGGCATCGCGGCGGCGAGAGCGTCGGCCACGTCCGGGAAGCGCGCAGTCATCTCGTCCATCGACCGTGCGAAGATGCGCACGGCGCCGGCGGCCGCTCCGCCGTCCCCCGCGGCTTGCGGACTCGCTGGGACCCAGTGCAGCTGGCACCGCTCTCCGTCGTACTTGACCTCTGCGAGGAAGGGCGAGCCCCCCATGCGCGAGATCACCTCCTCCACCGACGTCACCGCAGCAGCAGCCATCGGCTGGACAGGCACGCCCGGCTGCACCGCACCCGGCGCCAGCCCGAAGATGCCGCGGCGAAAGAGGTCGGCGACGAGGGCGTGGTAGCAGGGGCGCACCTGGGGGGTAGGGGTGGGGGGTAGGGGTGGGGGGTAGGGGTGGGGGGTAGGGGTGGGGGGTAAGGGGTGGGGGGTAGGGGTGGGGGGTAGGGGTGGGGGGTAGGGGTGGGTAGCAGGGGCGCACTTGGAACGTCTCCTGGACCCGTTCGACCGCCGCCCG
>NW_005196646.1:2172-18036 GCF_000372725.1 Emiliania huxleyi CCMP1516 | reverse complement strand
CGCCGCCTCCCTCCGCGCATGCCTCGCGCGCGGCACGCAGCGCCGACGCCAGCCGCGCCGGAGGCCCGCCGCCTAGCGCCTCGGCGGCCGCCGCCGCCGCCTCTGCGCTCGCCGCCCCAATCTCGCGGCCGAGATCGCTCTCGTCGTGTCCGGGCAGCGCTTGGCGCAGCGCCGCCTGCGCGAGGGCCGCCCGGAGCGACTTGTCGCCCAACCCGGTCCGCTGCTTCCCCGCGATCATCCGCAGGAGCAGCTGCGCCTCGCCGAGCGACAGCCGTGAGAGAAGCTCGGAGAGCAGCTCCGTCTTCCTCGCCTGTTCACAGCTGCAGGTGTGAAGAGACGCTGTTCACAGCGCGCCGAGCAGCTCCGTCTTCCTCGCCTGTTCACAGCTGCAGGTGTGAAGAGACGCTGTTCACAGCGCGCCGAGCAGCTCCGTCTTCCTCGCCTGTTCACAGCTGCAGGTGTGAAGAGACGCTGTTCACAGCGCGCCGAGCAGCTCCGTCTTCCTCGCCTGTGAGCCGGTGCAGGTGTGAAGAGACGCTGTTCACAGCGCGTTGAGCAGCTCCGTCTTCCTCGCCTGTGAGCCGGTGCAGGTGTGAAGAGACGCTGTTCACAGCGCGTTGAGCAGCTCCGTCTTCCTTGCCTGTGAGCCGGCGCCCGCCGCCTCCTGCACCACCCTCAGCGTGCGCAGCACCTCGGAGACGTCGACAGCGCCGCTCGCGGGCGGCGCCTCCCACCGCGTGTCCGACCCGCGCGCCTCGGCCAGCGCCTCGGCGGCGAGCGTACCTAGCGGAGACGGAGCAGCGCCGCCTCGCGCGGGCCACCAGCGAGCGAGTATACACGGTCGCTTTGGCGTGACACGTCGCCGATTGGTGGAGCCAAGGGTGGGGTGGGGTGAGCGGCCCGTGCCACCTCCCCGTTGCATCTAGACCCGCGCACCGATGTCGCCGAGCTCCTTGAGCCGAGCGGCGAGCGCTTCTGGCCGCGCGCCGCCGCCGTACTGCGCGCTGCCGCCGTGCTCCTCCGGCGCGGTGTCGGGCCGATGTCGCGCCGCGGCGTGGGCGATGGCGTCGAGGAGGAGCGCCTTGCCGAGCCCGAGCTTGACGGGCCGGCCGCCCGGCGCGAGTTGCAGCGTCGTCAGCGCGACGCACGCCAGCAGCTGCTCCTCTCCTCCCCAAGCCTCATCAAGCAGCCGTCGCATCAGAGCCTCCTTGCCGAGCCGTGCGGGCTCCGCTTCGACGGCGGCGAGACTGCGCGCCAGCGAGGCGTACGCAAACGGCGGCGGCGGCGGCAGCGTGCCCTGCCGGTGTTGACGGCCAGGAGAGGGAGGCGGAGGAGCAGGAGGCGATTCGGGCGGAGGCAGCGGCACCGCGACCGACGCGGCCACGGCTGAGCGGCACGCGCGCGAGGCGACGCGGAGGGGCGGACGCGAGCGCGAGGCGCCGGCGGCGAGGAGGGGCGAGAGCAGGCGGAGCGTGATAGAGGACTGGACGCGCATGCGCATGTCGCGAAAGAAAACCGCGCGCGGAAACAACAAAACAACTTCGCACCAGACAAGCAATCCCACGACAGCGAGTGTGGGGACTACATGATCCGTACGTGAAGGGTGGTGGGCCCGTCCGCAGAAGAGGCGGCGCGGGCACCAATGATGCAGGTGGGGACCCTGTCATGCTCGTCCTGTTTGTTTTGTACATGTATCCACTCACCTCGCTCGGCGCGAGCGGGGTTGAAATTTGGCCTTTCCGAGGTGCGGGCAACCCAGAGGGAAACCAGAGGGTCCCCAGCACTTTGCGTTTCCGGAAGTTTCCAGGGAAACCAGAGGGTGTTTGGTGCTCCATTCTGTTTCTCTCGAGTTTCCCTCGGGAAACTCGCGAGTTTCCCTGAGTCTGAGAGCTGGTCTGGGGCAAAATCTGGGGCAAAATTGAGGAAATCGGCACGATACCCAGGTATTTTCCAGGTATACCGGGGTTTTCCAGGTATACCCGCAAAATACCCGGTGTTTTGCCGATTTTGGCCCCAAAACAGCCTCAGACACGGCTCAGACCAAAATGACGAATTCCACGGAGTTTCCCCGGGGTTTCCCGAGGAAACTAGAGGGTGTTGTAGGGAAACGAGCAGGAAACACGGAAAGGAAACCAGGTAGGGTGCGAGAGGAAACCCTCGGAAAGGCCAAGTTGAAATCGGGTTTCTTTCTCCCCCTTGGACGGCGGGCGCAGATTCTTAAAAATCTGTTCACTCGTCACCAACGGACAATGAACAATGCGCATCGGCCCAGCCCTGCTCGCCGGGCTTGCCGAGGGCGACCCGGCCTCGCTGCGCGCCCTATTCTCCGGGCGTCGGACGCGCGGCAGCAGACTCACGGCCCAGCTCGACGCGCGGCTTGACACCGAGAGGCAGGACACGCTGCTGACCTGGGCCGCTCGTCACGGGCAGGCCGAGGCGGTGCGGCTGCTGCTTCAAGGCGGCGCGAGCGTTGGGGCGGCCGACGGCGACGGCGCCACCGCCCTCTTCCTCGCGTGCGAGGGGGCCTACCCCGAGTGCGCGCGGCTGCTCCTCGAGGCGAGCGCGGCGGTCAACCAAGCCGATGCTGAAGGCTGCACGCCGCTTTACATTGCGTGCCAAGAGGGCCACCTCGAGTGCGTCTGGCTGCTCCTCAAGTTTAACGCGGCGGTCAGTAATGCCGCGGAGGAGGACGGCTGCGCGCCGATGCACATCACGAGCCACAGGGGCCACCTCGAGATATCTCGGCTGCTTCTCGAGGCTGGTGCGGCCGTCAGCCAAGCCACGGAAGGCGGCTTCTCGCCGCTGTGCATCGCATGCCAGGAGGGCCACGTCGGGATCGCCCGGCTGCTTCTTAAAGCCAGTGCAGCGGTCAACCACGCCAAGCAGGATGGCGCCACGCCGCTGTACATGGCTTGCCAGAAGGGCCACGTCGCGTGCGCCCGGCTGCTCCTCGAGGCTGGCGCGGCGGTCGGCCAAGCAACTATCGACGGCTGCACGCCGCTGGTCATCACGTGCCACAGGGGCCACCTCGACGTCGCCAGGCTGCTCCTCAAGGCTGGCGCGGCGGTCAACCAAGCCAAGGACGGTGGCGCCACGCCTCTGTTCATCGCGTGCCAGGAGGACCAGCTCGAGTGCGCCCGGCTGCTTCTCAAGGCCGGCGCGGCGGTCAATCAAGCCAAGCAGAATGGCGCCACGCCGTTGTTCATCGCATGCCAGGAGGGCCGCCTCGAGTGCGCCCGGCTGCTTCTCGAGGCCGGCGCAGCGATGAACCAAGCCCGCAACGACGGCTCCACGCCGCTGTGCATCGCGTGCCAGGAGGGTCACATCGAGTGCGCCAAGCTCCTCTCCTCCTACGGCGCCTCCCGCGCCGCTACGCCCTTCTGCGAGGCGGCGGCGCTCTTCCCCGTGGCGGCTTGCGCGCGGGCGGCGCTCCTCGCCCGCTCGCTCTGCGAGATCCACGAGCGGCACCAGCTCAACTACTACTACTATCGCAGCGGTCAACTTCAGCGCTCGCGTCTTGGGCTTCGCCGTCACAGGCGAGACGGTATAGGGAGCAGTCCACCTCGCTGGGCACTGTCGTTGGATAGCCCCTGTCTCTCCATTGCATCTTGACTGATCTAGTCCGTGTGTGACCTCCTCCCTCCACCTTTGCCCCCCCCCCCTCCCGATCTGCTCCCTCCTCCACTCCCTCCCCTTCTCGTCTCCGCCGTTCGGCGATGACGGCCTTGGTTCCGCCGTTCGGCGATGACGGCCTTGGTGCTTGAAGCACTTGGACTGCCACCAGTGATTTCTCTTTTTGTGTTTTGAAAATTTCGTCTCGCTTTCCCTTTCGCCTGTCCGGCACCAACTTGATTCGTAGCGATCGGCGTCGCTCACACGTGCTCACGGCCGGGCCGCGGCCGGGACGGGGAGGGAGGGGGGTCGATCCGTAAGTCCGTAAATTTGTAACCAAAACGCCACCAGGAGTCCCCCACCACACCCATCCACCAGGCAGAATGGCAGATAGAGACACAGCACTCGCGACACGCTGAGAAGCCGGAGGCTGGCCTCTCCAACGCTCGCGCAACGCTGTGCTCTGCACGCGCAGCAGAGGCAAGCAGCTCTGGGGTCCGGGCGGCCCAGGCTCACAGTGGGAGGGTCAACGACCGCAAAGCTCCGTATGTGTTTCTTAACAATCACTATATTCGTGCTTGCCGAGCTGCGCCTCTGCGACTATCAACCCCTCACGCGTGTGCATAATCCCCTCCATCTTGTTGTGCAGCGCCTTGACCTCTCCGCCTAGCTCTCCGCCTCGCTGCGGCATCAGCGCGCCTCGCCTCTGCCTCCATCGAAATCTGCAGCGCGTCGAGCTGCTCGCGCAGCTCAGCCTGCATCTGGGCACGCATCTCGCCGATACGCCACTCGCACTCAGTTCGAGCTGCGTGTTTTACCTCGTCGGCCATCCGCTCGGCCGCTTTGATGTCGCGTTTAGCAGCCTGCTGCGCTGTCCTCAGGTTGTCGCTGTCGGAGCGCCTCAGCTCTTGTGCCGCAGCAAGCTCATCCCGCGCCGACGCGAGCGCCCTCTTCACAGCGCTCGCAGAGCGCTGCTCAGAAGCTCCTTAACCGTGACCGCAACTTCTCTTCCAACTCCTGCCGAAGCAGCATCTCAGCACTCGCGGCTGCATGGATGTCCGAGCCCCTTAGCGTGGTTTGCGTGTCTGTGCTGACGAGAGTGCGGGAGAAGCTGCCCTTGTGCTGCACAGAGATTACGCCAGCGGTAGCAGTGCTGCTTGGGGACACAACAACATTGCTCGTGGCTGAGCTGGCATAAGCCGCCGCACGCCACCAGCCTCTGCGGCTGCAGCGGTGCTTCGGATCGCGTCGAGCACCGCGCCTGTATCGTGCAAGAGCACAGCCTCGAACGTACTGAGGTCGGCTATCCCGAGTTCGTTGAGCAGACCCTCCAGCACAATGCTGAGATCGTCTGTGCGGCTGGTTCGGCGGGGCCGCGCCCGAGGGGGTGCCCAAGTTCGACTACGCCACCTCGGGCGTGGCGTGCTGCGAGGCGGAGAGCGTGACCCGCCGCCGGCGACCCAGTGCCGAGTAGTGCTGATTCGTGCTAATTAATCTGCGAGGTCGAGATCGACGCGCTGTCTGGCGAGACGTGCATCTTGCGCGCCGACCTGCTGATGGACCAGGGGACCCCCCTCAACCCTGAGATCGACCTCGGGCAGGTCGAGGGGGGCTTCGTCATGGCGCTCGGCCTCTTCTTCTCTGAGGTCGTCTCCGCCCGCCGAGCGATCCCTCTCCATTCCCTTTCACTAACCGGCGTCGCTCTTTCTTCCCCGAGGTCGTCTCCCACTCGCCGAGCGGCGCGCCGACGACGCTCGGCACGTGGGAGTACAAGGTGCGCCTCCGAGACACCTCCGAGACACCTCCGAGACACCTCCGAGACACCTCCGAGACACCTCCGAGACACCTCCGAGACACCTCCGAGACACCTCCGAGACACCTCCGAGACACCTCCGAGACACCTCCGAGACACCTCCGAGACACCTCCGAGACGCCTCCGAGACGCCTCCGAGACGCTCCCCTACGCCCGGCACGGGGGAGCACAGGTGCCGGCTGTGCACGACATCCCCCTCGAGCTCAACGTCTCCTTCCTGCCGCGCGCGCCCAACCCGGCCCCGGGCGCGACGCTGCACTCCAAGGCGTCTGCGGAGCCGCCGATGGCGCTCGCCGCCGCCGCCTTCCTCGCCGCACGCGCCGCGATCCTCGCGGCGCGCGCCGACGCGGGAGACGCGTCCAAGCAGCCCCCGCTCCACGTCGATGCGCCGCTGACTCCGGCGGCCGTCCAGGCGGCGTGCCTCGTCGACACGTCGCAGTTCGTCCTCCGGTAGAGTCGCGGGGCAAATCTCGCGGAATCTCGCAGCTTCGTCGACGCGCCGCAGTTGCCCTCCGGACGCGCGGGCGCCGGGGAGGGGGTGCGTGTGCCAGCAGGGCGGCGCACGGAAGGAGGGGGGGGGGGGGGTAGCGCGGGGCAGGGGCGGGGGGGGAGGCTGGACGTTTGAGAGATGGGCCAGGTCTGGCTGCTGATAGCACACCTATGGAGACGCCTGTGTGTATGTGCCTGTGTGTGTGCTTGCGTGTTTTGTGGGCGGCTTCCGCTTCGTCACGCTGCCGACACCGCGATCGCGGCGTTTCGAGTGTGAGCAGTGCGAGCGCCTTCGTCTCTTTATGTTACTTTGAAGGCAATTCATCGTGTTCATGCGAGCAGTACGGCTCTCTACTAAAGCCGTAGCTACTACATAATTGCAATTGTACATTTTATCTCTAGGACGACAAAGAACGACGCGGCTGCGCTCACAGTCGTACCAAAGATGCTAGCAGGCCTTGGCAACGTCCAACGAACGACTGCAGAGTGGGCAAAGTGGTGCCCAAATGCCGGGCAGGTCCGGACCAACCCTCAGACAGGAGGGAGCGCCCTCCTCCGTCGCTCCGTGTGGTGTGCTCTACCTACAGGCTCAAGCGGTCATGTTTGCTCCGGCTCATCAGACTCGCTCTGCCCTCCGCAAAAGTCGTAGAGGGCAGGCGCAGCTCTTTGGAGGAAGAAGTGAGCTGCCGCAGCGCCGAAGCCCGCGTCTGGTCGCCGACAGCGCGTGCGAGCAGCAGCAGGCTTGCGGGCCGATAGATGCCTTCTTTGAGCGGCACCGCAACCTCCGAGTAGACCTGAGCGAGACAGAGGTGGAGGTGAGTCGACGGCACTGTGCTACGCGCCGATTGATGCAGCGAGCGCGGGGACTCACCTTTCGCTGAAGCAGCTCGATGGGGGTCGCGCCATCCACGCAGTCGAAGAGGTCGTCGAACTTGACGCCGGCGTGGCTGCCCTCCATGTACTCAAACGGCTCGCTCTCGTGAACCAGAAGCAGGTGGACGCGCTTGGCCAGGGCGGCCTTCACGTCGCTCGAGAGCGCAGCTATCCGCTGGTCATTCTCCGTCCAGGTGCGCTTGTCGAGGTACAGCAGCATGTGGCTGCAGGCCGTGAGGTCGGCGACGGAGGTCGTCACTTCGAGCTCTATGTCGAGGTGCCGCAGCAGGCAAGACAGCTCCTGGGTGAGCTCGAGCGCGCCGGGGTTGTGTGGGCTGGCGTAGAGTCGAAACCTCTCTCCAGCGCGGAGCCTCTGCCAGGTGAAGCCAATGCCGGCTCGCGTGTACAGGCTCATCGAAGCCGCCTCGCCAGGCTCAGCAGCAATCTGCATCATCTCGATTGCGCGCTCGAGCACCTCCGGGGAGAGACTCGCTTTCCCGTCTGCGCGACCAAGCCCCTTCTGCGCCCAAGACGGGACAGATTGCAAGATGGGCGCCTTGGGCTGAACCAGCGGTGTCACGCACGCCTGCAAAGTGACGTTCATGAAAGCTGGAACACGAGTCCACAGCAGAGGCCGGGCTGTCAGTGCAGCAAAGATGTCGGCCGTGGTCGGGACCTCTGCGCCCCAGGCCGCCAAGTCGCCGTCGAGAGCCCACCTCGAAAGGTTCAGGCAAGCTGCGTCGATCGCTGCTCCGAGCACATCTTTGTCCATGTAGACGCTGCGCTCATCGTAGACGGTGATGATGATTTTTTGCAGAGTCATCGCCCGAAGCAGTTCGCGCACGGTGTTGGGGCGCGTGAGGTAGCCGTCCGACAAAAAGACGATGAGAATCTCCGACGCAGCAACCTCGGCTGCGCCTCGCCCGGACGCCAAGTCGTCCACGTCGAGAAAGATCTTCGTGTCCGGCAACAGATTTAGCAGCCGTTCCTTCATCACTCGGACAGCATCCTGTCCGGAAAGCCACGAATGGGAAAGAAACAGATGGTACTTGTTGCCGTTTGTGAGCGGCTCCAGCTGCACGGGCTGTCCCGTTGAGAGATATCTCAGCCACTGCTGTCTTGTCCGTTCGTGCTCGCGCTCCCGCCGACGGCGCCACTCTCGAACGGCGACCCAAACCACGACGACGGGGGTCAGGGCCGAAAGCAAGACGATCACGACGAGTACTCCGGAGCTCAACGGCAGCTCAGGAGGAGGTGATGGCGGCGGAGGCGGCGGAGGCGGCGGAGGAGGGGAGGAGTGCTGTGGCACCTCCGTCGATCCCCCGGAGAAGACGAGAGCGCCAACGTCTGGCAGCTGCAACGTCGAGGTTGCGGTAGAGTAGATGCCCACGATTGAGAACTCAAGCAACGAGCTCGGCAGAAGTACTGAGCTAAGTCGGCGCCCCGACTGAGAAGCTTCGGTGAGCAGCCGGTAGTTGAGCACCTTCAAGGTGCCGAGTCGATCTCCGCTGGCGTCGAAAACAAGAGGGCCGCTCAGCCCCGTCACGGTGTCAGCCGCCAGCATCGTCGCGTACAGCGCATCTGCGTCTCCTGGCCGTGAGCCGTTGCGGATCGCAGCATCGGCAGACACTGCGAGCTTGAGCACTGCATCCACGTACAATGCCGTGTAATCGGGAAGCGTCCAGGCGTCGTCGTCGTGGTCGCAGAAGGGTCGGGAGTGCGGGCTCATGTTGGTGCAGCCTCGACTGCTCGACACCTCACCCCACAGCGCCTGATAATTTAGGCTGAGGTCGGAGGCGCTGCTTACGCCGGATGACTCGATGACTCCGAGAACCCCTTCCGAGCCATGCACAGCGGACGAGTTCACCGACCCATCTTCATTGTAGAGGGCCAACTCAGTCGGATACGCGTTGAGCCAACCGTAGCCCAGCCCCCAAAGCCGACGTTCGTCGTAGGCGGCAGCGAACACAGCCCGCTGCGCATCCGGGTAGGCGACAAGGAGGATGATTTGCGAAGAACAGTCTTCGAGCTGGTCGAGCAGGTCGCTCCCTGTCAACTTGCCGCCGTCAAAAGCTGCCTTGGAAAATTCCGCCGTGCCATTGTTTACGATTTTCCCACCCGAGCTCTCAAAGGCTGAGGTGAAAGACTGCATGACCCCGCGTCCCCATAGACTGTCGTCATGGAGCACGCAAATGGCTTGCCATCTCAGCCGCTCTGCGAGTGCGGCAAGGGCAGACGTGACGTGCTTGTCGTTGCTCGAGAGGCGCAACAGGTTCGGGTATGCGCCCACGTTCGCCAAGATCGGAGCCGTCGACGACGGCGAGAGCACGACGGTAGAGATGTCGGGTCCAGCGCGCCACTCGGTGGCTGTCACAGCGGCCACGTTATCCGAACAGAACGGGCCGATGGTGGCGACCACTCCATTCAAGTCGGAATCCAGCTGCTCGAACTGGCTTCGAATGGCCTCAGTCTCGGAACAGCCTTCCCATATCTGAACCATAGAGTAGAAGAGCCTGTGATCCGGAAGTAAGTCGTCGAGGAAGCCGTCCTTCTTGTCATTGATGCGGTCAATGATGTGCATCACATGCTGGCATTGCTCGTATAGGAAGAACCTTGGCGATTTATTACAAAAGACTCCGACGCGCAGCGTATCGCCCACGAGCTGTGGCGGCTTGCTGTTGTCGGGCGTTGGCCTCGTCAGCGCCTGACCGTTGCCGGCAAAGCTCTGCTCCCAGTTGTCGGCCGGCTGCCAGGTGCCCAGCTTGACCCACGCGCCGGATGCGTTCGCGTTCATTACGTCGTAAAGGACGCCATCCGCGCGGTCGCCGAGGGTGGCCGGCTCGGACGAGAAGGAGATGTTGCCCGTCACGCCCTCGAACTGGACGGAGAGAAGGGCCGCCATCAGCGCGTCGCCGTCAACATGCTGAACGTGCGGGTCGTCCACCAGCGCTTGGACTGCGTGCGCCACAGCGTACACAGCGTCGTAAGCTCTCGGGGCGTAGGCGCTCTCGGGAAACTGATTGTTGGCACCGAAGCAGCGTGGCGCCATGGTATCCTCATCGGTATCAACTGACCAGAGTTTGTGCCCCTCGTCGTCCTCTGCCGGGTCGCAATTTGTCCCGTCGCCGAGCGTGGATGGCCGCGCGCGCTTGCGGGAGGCGTAGCCGTCGTACGCCACGCTTGGCACGATTGAGTTTGTGATCGCGAGCATTCCGCGGAAATCGTCCACGGGTAGGCCACGGCCGGCCAGCGAGCCCAGCCCTTCGAATAGACCGATCAAGCCAACCCAGGTGAATTCAGGGCCGACGAGCCGTGCACCGAGGGCTTGCTCCAAAAGGCGATCTGCATCTTCTGGCTGAGCAATGGTGACGAAGACGGTCGCACGCGAGGCGCGCAGAGCAGCGAGGGGCTCGCCGAGGTTGCTCTGACCGTTTTCGAAGCTGACAGACTCAATGAGGGTGACTCCTTGAGCAGATGCGGCCGCCTCAAAGGCCGCCATGCTGGCGGTGCAATATGCGTCCGTGCACGCAATGGTGGCCACGCGCTTGACGCCGAGGAGGTTTCGAGTGGCCTCAGCCAAACCCATAGCCATGAGGGAACCAGAGGTGGAAACCCGCGCGAAAAAGGGAAAGTCGTCGCCGCTCAGTTCTGAGCTCGTGGACGCATGTGAGACTTGCGGCGTGTCCGCCAGCGCCGCCAGCCTCGCAGCGGAGATCGACGCGCTCGAGCAGAATGCACCGATAAGCGCGTGAACGCCCGCCCCACCAAAGGCGCGACGGAGCAGCTCGTACGCCGCGTCGAAGCTGAACTCCGCGTCGCAGCGCGAGTCGCGGTGCGCGAGCAAAAGCTTCGTGTTTGGAAGCAGGTCGTCCGCCACGCCGTCAGTTTTGTTGTTTATCTCCTCGATTGCCATGAGCACGGACGTCAGGTCCTCTGCCCGACCCAGGTGCATCAACTCGCCGCTTGGCAGCTGCCGCGGCAAGAGGGCGCCGATGCGAAAAACAGAAAAGGGTGGCATCGGCGGCGGCGGTGGCGAATACTCCGGCTTGCAATTAATCCAATCACCGCCGTACAAGCCAGTGTTGATGCCTGAATCAGGGTCAGGGTCGGTGCACGGCAGCGACTCGACGACGCACCACGGTGGGTACGGTCCGTCGCACGCGACCGGCGGGCAACCGAACTGCGTCTCGCTGCAAGCCTGGCCGCTGTCTGGATACGTCCAATTCAAAGCACAGACGCACGGCTCAGTCACCGCCGGTGCCGCCGGTGCCGCCGGCACGAGGGCGAGAACGGCGAACATAGACCGCAGAATCTCACCTGCTGCACGACAGACCCGCCGCATTGTCGTTGATTTTTTTCAACATGACGCCAAACACACGATTGCACGCACCGCACCGCACCCCGCATGAAATTCATTCTTTTTGCCATACTAAAATTCTTGACCGCGCAAGATATAAAGGGTGGCTAAGGGCTCTGCCCGCAAGGCGCCGCGTCGCAGACGCGGTACCATTGACAAATCTGCGATATACCCCCACACGAACAAATAGCAAAATCCGAATACCGTGCGCGAACTGCGTGATCTGGGCCGGGCAAGCCTTCGCTGGTGCCAAGACATCGTAAAATTGAAGCCGCGACGTCCGCCAAATCCGTGCTTTCCTGAGCAACTGAGGGAAAGCCGCTGATCGAGCCCAGCGTGCCCGCGGCCGCCTCCCGCGCAGCACCGCCGCTGAGGACGACACGCTGCGGAATCGGATCGAGCCCATGGAGGAGAAGGGTGCAGTCGGCGAATCGGAGCGGTGCAAACGGCTGTGTTTCAAGGCGCACAATCTCTTGCGCGAGGGCGTAGTACTCGTCGTAATCGAGGCCGAGCCCTGCCACCTCCTGGTTCGTCATGTACTTCATGAGCGATTTGGCCTGCGCCACCGCGTTCGCGTGGTGCGGAATCATCTGCTTGGCGAACGAGACCAGAGGGCCTACGAAAGCGAGAAGGAGACGAGGCCTTCCCCTCCGACCTTCCTCATCCCGGGCTGTGGCAGCAAGTGCGGGGGATATACCGTCGTTCGCTTCGATCTGGGTCGCCATCTCGTGGTGCATCTGGCAATCGGCGGCCTACACACGGACAGTCAAGCTGCCTCTGGAAGGCACCGACATGTACCTTTTGCGCAAATGGTCAAATCAAGCTTTTGTAACGCGAGCTGTGCCACAGTGAAATGTGTCCGAGGAGGCCACCGGCCAAAACCGCATGTCTTGAACACACGGACAGTCAAGTGAGGCCACGTATGCACCGCGACGATCGGGCGAACACCTCGAGGCACTGCGAGAACGACGTTTGGGCGCCTATTCACAGCAGCGTGCACGCCTGAAAGCGCCGCCGGTGGCGACGCGGCTGCACTCGTCGGCCGCGGCGTCACCGGCGCCGCAGAGGAACTTCTTGCCCGTGCACGAGCCGTGGTCGTTCGAGTAGGGCTCCGAGTCCCACGTGCCGCAGCCGAGGTCGAAGGAGCTCGGGAGAGTGATTTTCTCAAAGTTGACGTCGTAGAGTTGGTCGGTACAGCCCCCCATAGCGCCAGCGCACGCGTAGCCGTCAGCCGTCAGCGCAGGCTGAGCTGGGGGCGAGTACGTTAACGAGTCGCTCACGATGATGATCTCTCCGTTCATGTGGTTGTGGATGTGGCACAGAAGTAGAAGATCTTCTTGTAGCAAGCGCCGTCGAAGCACCCTGTGCGGGGCGGTTTGGGGGGGGGCGGGGGGCGGGGGGCGCGCGGGGGGGGGTGTTTGGGGGAGGGTGAAGGGGGGGGGGGGGGGCAAAACGGGGGCAGGGCCTTTTTGCACCGTTCGCCGGGACGAGGAGCTTCGCGTGGTAATTGACCTGACTCCAGTGGTCTCTCGAGTTGAAGAAGAGGGGCTCGTAGCTGTCCAGGCCGAAGTCGTTGGGGTCGGCGGAGTTCCAGGCCGGGGCGGTGTTGACGAAGTACTGCAGGTACTCCCGCCCCTCCACCTCAGGGCACTCGTTTCCCGAAAGGGGGGGGCACTGGGCGTGGGCGCCGCCAGCCTCGATGGCGAAACCGACCGGGTGGTACCTGCGGAAAGGCGGCGGGGAGAGGGTGGGTATCAGGAGCGATGTGGTGCTGTGTTGTGTGGGGGGGGGGGGGGTCGGCGGCTCAGACATCAGTTGGAGACATCATTCTGATAGAAGGTGTACTCGACGCTCTCCCTGAGGTACAGCTGCGGCGAGACGCCCTCGCAGCCCTGCACCTCGTACTGCCCGTACTGGCCGGCGAACGGATTCCACTGCATAATGATATCCGTCACGCCAGTCACGAGGAATTGGTAGCACGGGAGGTAGGCCTGGCGGCGCGGGGAGGTGGCGGGTGGGACGCGGATGATGGCGCCGCAAGCGCACAGTCAGCGGCGCACCTTGATTTGCGCCGCACTCAAAGTTCGCCCCTGACTGTGCGGCGGCTCCCTCGCCGCCTCCACCGTCGCCTACGCGTGACTGGATGGTGGTAGGCTCGGCGAGGGCGGGAGGGCGGCGAGGCGGCGAGGGCGGCGTCGGGCTCGGCGAGGGCGGGAGATGGGGGCACGGCTGGCGACAGCGGCACAGCAGGGTATTGCAGGGTTTGCGCGCCTGTGGCGTCGCGGCCGTCGCCGTGGCCACGGACGAGGCGAGAAGAACCGAGCGCATCTTCATGGCGTGCACTTGAAGGGTGTGGAGGCGTGTGCCGAAGGTGGATGGCACCGGATTCATTGAAAGTTGGCGGGCGAAAGGAACCGCTTCGCCACGCTGGTCGAAGGCTGGCTGCGTAAATTTCGAGCATTAGCCGTACGGCAGCTGCTATAGACTTGAGCTGGAGTGCGATGTGTGGTAGCCGTCTGTTCACAGCACAGCCGGACGGACGGGCGGGCGGGACGACGTCCCTGTTGATTGACGAGACGACAAACAAGCAAGCACAAGCAAGCCGACCCCTCCTACTTAGCTTTTATGCCGATGCTCCACCTCGCGGCCCTCCCTTCCTCCTCTGTGTCGTCTCCTCTCCCTGAGCCCCCTCCGGCGTACTCGAGTAGTCTCCGTCTCGTTCGTGTGTGGTCTGTGATCTCGCCGAGAGTGGCTTATGTTGAATTCTCCAAAAAAGCTCTTAGTGAAACGCAAGCGCATTGTCGAGCATTGAGCGAAGGCGACCTAGCACATTGCGCGCCTCTGCTGGGGGCGGCGGCAAAGCACGCCGCGCGCGAGCGCGCCTGCAGCTCACGCCCCTGCTCCATCGGGGCGGGGATGGCGTGCGCCCAGGACACTGTGCGCGGTGTCTGGTGGGACCAGCGCTGCCCCACCAACACTGACGCGCTGCAGGTTGCAACCGAGGCATTGCTCGACGCGGCAGACACCATGGCCAGCTCAGGCCTGGTCGAAGCTGGCTTCTCGCTGCTCGCGATGCCAGCGTGCCGCCTGCTCCAGCACCCGTCACACCGGGAGGCCATCGCACGCTACTTTGCGGAGCGTGGCATGAGCCTGCTGTTTGCGGCGGCCGTGATTGACGATCCAGGCGCGTCCTCCTCCTCGGATTTTGTGATGATTGGCGCGGACCGCTCGCTGCGACTGGACACGCGGAGGCGGCGCGGTGCGCTGAGCGACGCGCAAGCGCGCGGGGGGGGGCTGCCAGCCGAGGCTCCGGGCTCGTGCGCGCAGCTCTACCTCCAGCGCTTGGCGAGCCTCTCAGGCCTCGGCGGTTGGAATGACCCGCGCACGCACCTGCCGCCGCGACTCAACCGGACGCACATGGCGTCGAGCGCGCTTCCCTTTGGGCCGCCCCTCGAGGTCCACCCCAGCGAGTTCCGCTCGCACTTTGCCCTCGCCTGCATCCGCGGCGCGCCACTTGTGCTCTCCGTGCCGCCCCACCGTATGCAAGGAGACATGCTCAACATCGTGACAGACCCGCTCGCGCTGGCGGTACAGACGGCGAACGGCGGGGTTCGGCCGGAGCGCATTGATGTGCCCGCGCGGGCGCATGGCTCGCGCTTCGCTGTGCACGTGCGGCTGGAGGGCTGGGTGCGCCGCTCCACGGACGGAGTGTCGGCGGTGCTGCTGCTGATCAACCACGACGAGCGCCCGGCGACGGCCGAGATCCCGTGGCACGCGCTTCGAACGCGTCCGCTTGCGCAAGCGTCTATCTTTGATGAGGGCGGGACGAGCGACCTTCAGGCGGGCGCGTGGGCGCGTTTCGCCTTTTCTCGCCGGCGGAGGCCGCAACATGAGCTCTCGCATGCGACCGTGCCGCCCGGGGACTGCGTACTTCTCGTCGTGGGGCACGACGATGCGACCTCGCAGGTGGCGGGCGCGGACGGGGCGTCTCACCCAGAGAGGTTAGCGCCGGCGAGGAAGCCACGGCTTGCGGACGCACGGGACGGCCAGGGCGGCCGTGCAGTGCGCGCCCCTCAGCGATCGCACGCGCAGTTGGTCGCGTGCGCGGCGGCCGTGGCGCTTCTTCTTGTGATTCTCGTCGCGACTGGTCGCCGCGCGAGTAGCACGAGGCAGCGGAGGTCAACTCCACGGGTCAAGCGGCGGCGGGAGCAGCAGCGCTTCGGTCCCGACGTTGACCCAGATCTCCTCGACTATCCCGCGTTGCTGTGCGACGCTGCAGGCACGATGGCCTCCAGAAAAGGATACTCCTTCGCGTCCAGCTCTTCCCTTCGAACCAGCTGCCCAGACCGCGTTGGCGGACTTCAAGGACTCCAGAGCCCTCCGTCAGAGCGAGGAACGGCGTCGCACAACACCTCCCTCTTGATTTGATGCGGGGGCGCCGGGGGGGGGGCCAGCACCCCCTCTTTAGTCTTTTCGCTCTTGCTGCTGAGTGCTGTGGCCTGTGCCCTGACTGGCCCTGGAAGGGGCGTGGGGGGACCGTATGTACACGTACTGTGCACACCTGGCACACACGGTAAAAGCCGTCTGTACGGCTGTGGTGTAACCCTGAGGGGCTAGTTCCATTTCACTGTGGCACAGCTCGCGTTACAAAACCTTGATTTTGACCATTGCGCGAAAAAGGTACATCTCGGTGCCTTCCAGAAGCAGCTGCGACCCCGCC
>NW_005196646.1:0-2072 GCF_000372725.1 Emiliania huxleyi CCMP1516 | reverse complement strand
ACTCGGCGGGGTCGCAGCTGCCTCTGCGCGTCCTGGGGATGTACCTTTGTCGCGCGCCGGAGACGACTCGACGCCGCTGAGATCGGAGATCAAGCTCTGACAGGTCGCACGTCGCTCCTTTGACGCCGACGTGACTCACCCGTGCAGATCACATCAGGACACGGTCTCGACGCGCTCGGTACGACGCCTGCGACCCGTCTCGGGTCAGGTGGCACGACGCTCATCGCGCCCGCCAGCGCTGCCGTGCAGGTTGCCACGACGAGGTCGAGCACGCTTCTATACGCTCGCCGAGCCTTCCTTTCCATCCCATTAGGCAGCCTGGGAACGGTGGCGGTCAGAGGCAAAGCATACGAGGGGTGGTGGAACCACATGTCACGGCTACTGCCGGCTCGACCCCACGATAGCCTCCGGAGGCTGACTTTGAGGCACAATCATCGGACAACGTCGGCGAGTTGAGTCGCGCTCGCGGTAGCCAGATGACCTCTCATACTAGTATCATCGGCCATGGCCGCAGGAAGCGCGGGGGAGGGCGCTGGGAGCAACACGGAGCTCCGTTGGACGTTTTCAAGATTAGCGCGTGTCAGAGTGAAATGGAACTAGCCTGGTATCTATAAAGAGCTTGGGCGGCTTGGCCACGCCCGCACGCGCGGGCGGTACCTCTCTTTTCTCTACCACAGACTGAGGAGGCACAGAAAAAACACCTCGCTCACAGTACAACAAAATGGCGCCGCGAGACCCCGACTCAGCCGCGCGCAAGGGCGGAGGTGTGTGTGTGGGGGGGGTACATGCGCAGACCTGCAGATGCCTGGGAAGCGAGGCCACGACAAGCGCTCCGTGCAGTGCGCGCGCGTGTAGCCTCGAGCGCCGCGCGCGGGCTACAGGCTGTCGAGAATCACTCTCCAGAGGTGTGAGTGACTCGGGTGTCGGAGGGGCCGCGCACACACAATGCAGGGGGGACACTCTAATCTACGGTACGAGCGCGGGCTCCCCCAAGGCAGGCCCCTCCGGCTCGGGCGCCTGGAGGTTGGGGTCTTGCCGCGGCGGCAAGTCCGTCCTGCCCGGGAAGCGCTCCTTGACGCGGCAGAAGAGGCCGGTGGCGGTGTGTATGGTCGCCGCCGAGACCATGCCGACCGTGCCGATCGACTTGTCCGGGTTGTCTGGGTCGAGCTTCGCGGGGTTCACCGGCCCGTCGGGCATCTCGAGATCAAACTCGAAGCGGCGCAGCAGCATGACGACCGAGACCGCCGCCTCGAGGAGCGCGAACTGGTCGCCCACGCACTTGCGCTCCCCCGCGCCGAAGGGGATCATGGCGTGGTCAGACGCGATCTCGAGGTTTGCGACCCACAGCCCTCCCTCGGGCTTCATCTTGCCCGTCTTGGGGTCGAAGCCTGACGCGTGAAGACGCCGACATCAGGGCGGGAAGAGGGTGTTGTGCAGTGCTCTTAGAGCACCGCGTGGATACGAGGGGCTGCGAACACAGCGGAGTCCGTGTCCTCTCGAGCGCTAGTCGGGAGACAAGACTACGTGTTCCGCGTCTAGGTGTCGACGCCGGTGCGCTTGGCGGGGTCGTAGCCCGCCCACCCCTTGACGTTCGGGTTGTCGAACGGCCGGTCCCACCGCTGCGGGTCGAAGACGTCCGGCTCCTCCCACAGCTGGGGCGAGCGGCCCATGTTGTACGTCGAGATGAAGAGGTCGTTCGCGCGAGCGAGCGCGAAGCCGCCCTCGACGCCCGTTCCACCCTCGGGCCACTGGTCCGCCTATGGGGAGATTTGGGGAGATCTGGGGAGAGATGGGGAGATGCAGCGGAGCGGCGGGCCACTGGTGCGCCTCGGTGGCACACCGGATGAAGAGGGGCGGCGCGGGCCACATGCGCAGTGTCTCTGCAATCACCTTTTGCACCTCGGGCATGCGCTTGATGTCGTCGACGGTGGCGTAGCGGTCGCCGACCACGGTGTCGATCTCGTCCTGCACACGCCTGAGCGCCTCCGGGTGCTGCGAGAGGGCGTAGGTGAGCCAGGTGAGGACCGCGGCCGTCGTCTCGTGCCTATCGATGAATGAAGAGTGAATGAAGG
>NW_005196647.1:0-1377 GCF_000372725.1 Emiliania huxleyi CCMP1516 | reverse complement strand
CCTCCCTCAGAAGTGGCCCTACGTGTACTCTGCGCTGCGCAGGAGAGGGAACGACGAGAGTGGGCCGCGAGAGACTACTGCGACGGTGCGATGGGACCGGTATATTTGGTCATATTTGATTGAAATGGTATTCCGGATGGTATTCCGATTCGTTCCTCCACATTCCAGCTGCAGCTCCCCCTGCGCTGACGTGTGCGCTCTCCTTTTTACATACATATTTTATAGCGGCTCTGTGACTCCATGTTCATCTCTCGGGTGTAAATGGCGGGAGCGCCTGCTCTGCTCGCCTCGCCTCGCTCGTCCTCCCCAGCTTCGCGCGCTCTCCTCGATCGCCGCCGGCGCCGCCAACTCGCCTCCACAAACACCACACAAGTCTACCGTCCTGGATGCGCCTCCCGCCACTCTCGGATCATCCGGCGCAGGATGTGGCTCGGGAAGAGACAGATGTGCTCGAGCGCCTCGCCCGTCATCGGGCTCGTCGACTTGGTCGCGAGCCAGCTCCCGCCTCTTCGCCGCCGCCGCCCCCTCCCCCCTCGACTCAATTTGAGCGGTACGCTCGAGGCGGTCGCGTTCACCGCGCCGCCTGGCTGGCAGTAGGAGGGTACGCCGTGAGACCACTGTTTTGGTGCCGACCATAAATTCTCGCCGCTGGAACGCTATGCCATACTTACTTATAGCTGTGTCTGTACAGAGATCGGCCAGCACCCCCCGCAGCGGCAGTGCTCTGCTGCTGGGGGGGGGTCCCGACCCCCCCGGCCTCTGCTGCCTGGGGGGGGGGGGGGGGCCCCAACCCCCCCCGGGAAAAAAAATTTTCTTCTTGGGGGGGGGGGCCCCCCAAGCTTTTAAAATGCAAGGGGGGGAACCAAAAAAGGGGGGCCCCCCTTAAAGGGGCCAAAAGAAATGGAAATAACCCAAAAGGGGCCCCAAAAAAAAATTCCAAAGGGGCAAAGGAACCGGAAAATTGTATTTTTAAATTTAATAAAAATTAATGGGATTCCCAATCCTTTTCACATTTCAACGCTCCCCCTGCGCTGAACCGAAAAGGTTTTCCCTCCGGGCCCTTTTAAACACATACCCCGGAAGGGACCCAAATTAAGTAAAGGAGCTTTAGTTAATGAGCCAAAACCCGTTCTAAAAAGGACCCAAATCCCGGTACCCACCCCCTCGGGCCCACCCGAACGGGACAAGGGGCACGCGGGCCCCACACCAATTTGAAGGATCCCTCCCCCCTAACGGTACCAAAAACTACCCTCGAAGAACAAAGCCCACCCCACTAAATGGCCCCTTGGTCCCCCCGGTCCTGGTCCTGATCCCGGGCCTGCTCCCCCTCAAACGGCGCAACCTTTTTGTAACAAAAAAAAGGCCCAAAAAGGCCCC
>NW_005196648.1:0-1377 GCF_000372725.1 Emiliania huxleyi CCMP1516 | reverse complement strand
GGTGGAGGGCGGCGGCGGCGTGAGCGGCGGCGGCCGCGGCGGTGGGGAGAAGGTGGAGGCTGGCGGCGGCGTGGGCGAGGTGGGGGGCGGCGGGCGAGGTGGGGGGCGGCGGCGGCGTGAGCGGCGGCGGCGGCGGCGTGGTAGAGGTGGAGGGAGGCGGAGACGTGGGCGAGGTGGAGGGCGGCGGCGGCGTGAGCGGCGGCGGGGGCGGTGTGGGGGAGGTGGAGGGAGGCGGAGGCGTGTGCGAGGTGGAGGGCGGTTGGTTTGGTTTTTTCTTTCTTTTGGGGCGGAGGAGGGGAGGAGAGGGGGAGGGTGGGGGAAGGGGCGAGAGAGAGAGAGGAGAAGAGAGAGAGAGAGAGAGAGAGAGAGAGAGAGAGAGAGAGGAGAAGAGAGAGAGAGAGAGAGGAGCAGAGAGAGAGAGAGAGAGAGAGAGAGAGGAGAAGAGGAAAGGTCCTAAGGGCTCAAACGTGTGTTGATTGCACAGCGCGAAGCAGAATTCGCAACATCCCCGCCATCTCTCACAATGCTGCTTCTCTCCCACGTCGTGGCGCCGTCCTTCTCCTCCGCGCCCATAGTGGGGCGTCGCCTCGAGCTGAACAAGGACACGGTCCACTGGGGCTACTTCTCCCAGCTTGAGCAGCCCAAGGAGACTCCTTCTCCCGCAGCACCTGCGCCTCTCACCTCGAACGCCCTGCTCCCCCCGCCGCACTCCTGCCACGTCTGTGCGCTCGCTCGCCGAGACACCTAGCGAGCGCTGTGCCACGCCTGTGATCCAAGCTCCTCCCTCCCGCTAGATGACGGTCGCTTCCGGCGAGACGGTGACCGTCGAGATGGCCTCGCACCACGCCTGCGACGACTACGACAAGGCGAGCCCGCTGCTCCAAGCCTGCGCTCACCCTTGAGCGGGGCGCTGAGTCTCGACGCTTGCTCCCTCGCAGATGGTTGCCGGCGACTCGGGCATGGAGTCGGTCTTCGAATGGTCCACCTCAGTCATGAACGTCGAGCGGCGCGGCGCGACCGAGCCCAGCCTCTTCCAGGCGGACGGGGTGCACGTGCTGACCGGCCCGATCTACGTCGAGGACGCGGAGGCGGGCGACGTCGTCGCGGTCGAGATCCTCGACCTGAAGCCGCGGCCGAACCAGGACGGCAAGACGTACGGCTCCAACGCCGCTGCGTGGTGGGGCTTCCATGCGCGCAACGACAAGGCGGATGGCACCCCGTACTACCCGGGCGGCTTCATGGGCAACGGGAGCGACCCGACCCTCCCGAACGACGAGACCGTCTCCATCTACGAGCTCGACCCGAGCGGCGAGTACGCGACGCTCAACTACATGTTCAAGTGGCCCTTCCTCACCGACCCGAAGGGCGTCTTGCGCA
>NW_005196649.1:0-1377 GCF_000372725.1 Emiliania huxleyi CCMP1516 | reverse complement strand
GGTGGTCGGCAGACGGCGTCGGCGGTCGGAGATGGTCGTCGGCGGTCGGCGTAGGCGGTGGTCGACGGCGGCGGCGGGGCGGCTAAACGCGCTTTCTTCGCACCGGAGAGGGTGGGGGGAGGGACGGGGTGCGGGGTGGAGGGAGGAGGGTGGGAGGGAGGGGGGTGCGGGGGGGAGGGAGGGAGGGAGGGAGGTAGGTGGGTGCGGGGGGGGGAGGGAGGAAGGATGGTTCTTCATCCCCGACACTGGACAAACTTAAGTTTGATTAAGTTTGTTTGGTTCGTCAGCGATGCAGCAGGCTCGAAGAAGCTGCGGCAGGGTGCGCAGGTGGATGACCGCGACCTGCAGGCGGCGGTTTCCGCCGCCTTTGCACGCGATGAGCACCTGGTGCTCGGGACCCGCTCACTGAAAAAAAAATAGCCCGACTGAGCAGACTGAGCAGACTGAGCAGGGTCTGGAGCAGACTGAGCAGACCGAGCCGCGAGCGATGCATCCCATCCCCCTGCTGGGCGCCATGCCCTCGGTCCGCCCCCTCGCTCTGACCGAGGAGGCACAGCCCGCCTCGCGCGCCGGCCGCCTCGCAAGCGTGGCGGCGGCGAGCCTCCTCGTTTTCGCCGCGGTCGTGGTCGGCCTCGCCGTTCGCCCTCAAGCGGCACGCCGTGCTCAAACCACCGAGGAGCCGTCCACCGACGCGAAAGCGTTTGTGGCCGGCGCCGCGATCGCGTAATACTCGCATCCCCCAAAACGCTCGGGCCTTGGCGCGCATCTCCATCTATGATCTGCGAGAGCTCGCTCACGTCACAACCGGTGCGTCCGACGAGCCACGTGCGCGCCGCGCGCGCGACCGCGCCGTCGTTGCCCGGACGCCGGACCCCGGCGAGACGCGGACCACCAAGCCGCCGCGGGCGCTGTCCGCCGCGAGCGCGCGCCGCGCCGCGCGCCGCCGCCGGGGGCTGTAACGGCTCCTAGTTAGTAGTTTGTCGATTCACATGGTCATTACTCGTCGGCACTCACGACTCACAGCACACAGCTCACAGGCACAAAACTTCCCAAACTGCAGACACTGCGATAGAGGGGGAAGGAGCGCACCGAAATATGAGACTTAAAAGCCGGGCAGAGTCCGAGGAAAACGCGCCCTTCCTGTGTTCCGCCCTGCCCCTCTCCCCCTTCCCCCGGGACTTGAAACCTGGGTAAGGGCGAGACCTCCGGGAGCATGAACAGGGGATCGCCCCCATTTCTAAGGGACGTTCCCCCCGCCTTCGGGGGGGGTACCCCCCCCAGGCCAAGAGGGACTCTGGCTTTAATCGAACGGTGAAGTGGCCCTTTCATGGCCCCCCCCCCGTTTGGGTTCCGCTTTACTAACCGGTACTTGCCCCC
>NW_005196650.1:0-1377 GCF_000372725.1 Emiliania huxleyi CCMP1516 | reverse complement strand
GAGCGACCTCGACGCGCCTTCGGCGGCATGCATCTCTTTGCGCCTCAGTTCTGGAGTGCAGCTCCTCTGCTGCTCACACGCCGCTCTGCATAGATGGCACAGCCTACTGTGCGGCTGCCACAGCTGTGACAGCGATGGGCTCGCCCTCACTGGCCCTCAGTCACTTGTGCTGCGGCTTGTGTGAGCGACACTGCTCGGCGACTGCCGGCACACTGTGAGACTGGGTGTGAGGTAAAACCACGCTACCAGCGCTTGGTCAGATGGCCACATCGGCCCTGAGGTCAGATCCATCTCCTCTGCTGATGACAACACTTGTCTACTCGCTGGAGCCGAGCAGGAGGGCCCAGCGCACAACCCGTGGTCAACTCACCCTCCACCCCCCGTACAAAAAATCACAGAAAATTCACAAGCGCTCGCGGACGGCCGAGCCACGCGTCACGCAGCAGCCCTGAGGTGCCCTGAGCACACATGCGAGCGCCCATGGTCATATCTCGTCGTGCACTCGCCTGACAGTAGTTTGTGGAAGACCGCCGCCAGCATGTCGTCGCACCGGCGCTGCCGGTGGGCGAAGGCAGCCACCGTGGGTCCAGCAGCGCGAGCTGGTGTGCATCCGCGCTCCCAGAGCATGCTGGTGGATGGCCTTGACCAGGCCTGAGCAGCTCAGGAGTGGAGGCAGCCTCTGTCTGGACGAGCAGCAGCTCGCAAACACCAGCGAGGCGCGCGCGCGAGGAGGGAGCCTTGCTGCACACGGCGTGAGCGTATGCCCCTCCCCCCAAAAGGCGTCGCTCGAGGCCCGAGGAGGCTTCTCCATCATTGGATCGCTGCGTCCGGACTCGCGCTTCTCGGACGACGTCTTCGGCGTCGCCAAACCAGCAGAAGAGCGCCGAGCGGCGGCGCCGACTCCGTGAGCCCACTCCAACTCGCACATCTCAAGCTGTATCTCGAGAACGCGATCCGAGTTAGAAGCTCATCGACACGGCGTCTTCAATGGCGGTCCCTGGCCGTCACTCCCGTGGCCGAGAGTACTAATCACTTGCGGGAGGGGCGTACTGGACTTCCTCCAAGTCGGGGGCGCTTCGGCAGTTCCTCCGAAGAAGAATACCTTCCCCGGTTTACCGGTAGGAAGGCGTGTGGCGAATACAAAGTGGAGTCCCGCCCCGCAATAAGCGCAGTGTCCTCTTCAGCCTGCCGAGAGCCTCCAGGCACGCGCGCGCGCTCCGCCTGCCGCGCGGAGCGACTCGGTGGACGTCCGAGCCCGCCGCCCCTCGCCACTGCACCCTGCTGGCCCATGCAGCGCGACACCGCCGGCGCTGCGCCTGCTTCCTTGCGTGCCGGGGAACGTCGGCCGAAAAGAGTGCTTCCCTCTGGGGAACCGAC
>NW_005196651.1:0-1378 GCF_000372725.1 Emiliania huxleyi CCMP1516 | reverse complement strand
AGCTTCGGCCGAGCACAATGCGATTCGCCCCACCACCCATCCGAACGAGATTGAGTTCGGTCCGCGGGCACGTCGAGGGCGAATCACGCCACGCGGCGGTGGCGGCTCGGGCAACATACACACGTCCTCGAAATAGTAGCGCGCCGGAAGACCGAGGCAAAACTCCGCGCGCCCGAGACGACCTGCGCGGCGGGGACGGCTCTCTCGACTCCGCGTGCACGAGTGGGGGCCTCGGAAGCGGCGAGATGCGGCGCCGAGAGAGGGAGACATGTGCCGCTCTCGCGCCTGAGCGCCAAGCGCAGGCGTCGCGAGCCGGTGGCGGAGCCGCCGAGCGTCGCGAACGGTCCACCGCTCGCGCACGCGTGCAGCCGGTCCAGGGCGGCTAGGCAGAAAGAAGAATGGCGCGAATTGAGGCCGTACGCGCCCAGCGCGAGCCTTGTTCCAGAGCGGCTGGCTGTCGCACGAGCCGGAACTCCCTCGCACAACACTGGGCACGGGACTGGCGCGCACTGGCACTAACACAGGTACACCACGGGAGCCGCCTAAGCGACTCCTGCGAGGGTGGCGAGGCACTTAGCTCCGTGCACCCGCCCACCCCCGCCACAGGCAAGCTCATTCACGACCTGCTCTGCGATGGCCGTGAGAAAAGAATTTACCGCCGTTTTCCACCTAACCAGCGACCAGTAGGGAGGCCCGCGCCTGCCCCCGTGCCGCCGGGTGCAACCTGTCCTATACGAGAGGGGAATCCCTGGGACCCTGTCGTGTGGGTGAACCCTGCCCAGCCCCCCTCCGTGTCGCGATGCGCTCCCCGCTCCCGTTCCCCTGTGTCCCTGATCGTCCTTACAAGATCCTGCTCGTGCAGGTGGGGACCCTGTCCTTCTCCCACCCCTCGTTTGGCGTGCCCGTTTTATTTATTTATTTATTACTAACCAGCGACAGCGCTCTACACCTCACACCTCTACCTCCCTCAGCGCCTGCTCATCCCTCGTCAACACACCGCCGCACGAGCTCGCGCAAGCGCTCCGTGCCCATCCGGCGGAGCACACACTTGTTGCCCTCGGGCACCGCCTGCGGGTCCGCTCGCGGTGGGGTGGAGGACAGCGGTGCCCCTCTGCTACGCCGCGTCGGTCTCGTCGACTCTCGGTGTGTACGGCGTCTCCCTCGCCTTCACCGACGGCGGTGCCGGAGCTGGTGGGTCTCCCTTCCTGCCTGGCCAGAGGCAGCAGCCGCGCGGGTGGAGGGCTACCTCGAGGGGTCGACACTACGCCTCTTCCTGCACCGCCAGGCGCCGCCAGGCGCCACCGGCACACTCGGCCTCTTCGCCGCTTACCTGCCAGGCGTCCGGCCCAGGACCTTCTGCGCAATTGTGGTGTTTGGA
>NW_005196652.1:0-1378 GCF_000372725.1 Emiliania huxleyi CCMP1516 | reverse complement strand
ACGGAGATGCAGGCCGCCGTTCCGGCGGGGCTCTCCGCCGGCGACGCCTTCGTGGCGCAGCTTCCGGACGGGCAGCAGATTCAGATGACGGTGCCGCCGGGCGCCACCGCCGGCCAGCAAATCAGGGTGGTGGCGCCAGAGCCGGTGCAGGCGTACCCGGTTGTCACCGCAGAGCCCGTCGTGCGCCCCGTGCAGGCCGTGCCTGGATACCAGTCACACCAGGTCGCGCCCATGCCCGGGTACCTGGCCCACGACGTGCACGTGATTCCGCCCGCATCGGTGGTGCCGCAGCCGAGGCCGACAGCCGAGTATGAGGGGCCACGCGGCGGCTGCTGCGAGCCCGGCGGCTGCTGCGGGCCGCCCACCCCGCCGACGCAAGACATCGGCCCCGACGGCCATGTGTCCATCCTGCGCGTGAAGTATACCGACGCCGACTGCTGCAGCCACTCGCTGCCCTTCAAGGCCGAGTTCATGAACGCGTGCCCTCCGCAGCTCCGGCAGGCCGGCGTGACGGACGGAGAGTGGGCGCACTGGGCCGGGAGGCTGTACAAGGAGGTTAATCTGATCAAGCCTCAAAAGTGCAGCTTCATCTGCTGGGCGAGCTTAGTCGTGATGCTCGCCACGCTCTGCCTCATCGCGCCGCTTTGCTGTGCGGAGCACCGCAAGACCATCATGGCTTGGGACGCCGCCTTCCGGAGTTGGCAGGCGGAGTTCAACGCGCAGGTGCTCCAGCCGAAGGGCATCTTTTGCAAGAGTCAATCGCTCTGCTGGGTGACGCGCGGGCCAAAGGGGGAGAAACAGCGTCACTACCACAGGTGGATCGCGTTCGCCTTTTCGGCCGACGCCGTCGGCAACCTCATGCACCAGCCCCACCTCATGGGCGACATCGAGTCGGGCTGCTGCGGCGGCCCAAACGAGTTCGAGTGCTGCATGCATCCGTGAGTGATGAGACACATCCGTGATAAGCGTTGGTAGTGGTATTTACTGTCCAAGCCTAAAGTCTGTGCAGGGGTTGCGGAGGACACGATGCCGGCGTACTGACGGATCCGCTCCTGATAGTGGCATGCACCGCGCTGCGGCGCGTGCCACTGTCTTTGTTTGGAGTGTTAAAAGTCTCGAATCAGAGCGATATGTCGGCGTGTTGTCCTCCATTTTCCTCCCCCCCGGCCGCCCGTCCGGCACCGCTCCGGGACGCACGCCGGCGAAACACCATCAAGCTGCTGTACGGCCCTGGCATCGCCTCCCCTGGCTTAGTTAGCTAGACTGAGAGATATATTGTGCACATGGGTTGCGACGGTGTATCATTCACTTTATGCCACCGTTGCATATCCGGTTATGCCACCGTCTCCTCCTTCCCATGATACACCGCCACAACTCA
>NW_005196653.1:0-1378 GCF_000372725.1 Emiliania huxleyi CCMP1516 | reverse complement strand
GGCTGGTGGTAATTCGATGGCAGCCGATGGCAGCCGTCCCGCGAGGCCGGGGGCGACAAGCGCGCAGCCATTTGTGCGTGTGGCGGGGGAGGCGGACGGCTGCCATCGAATTATCACCAGCCATGCTCCGGAGGATGGCTGCACTGACTGTGCCCCAGCCATAGTAGATGGCTGAAATGGCTGTCCCCCAGCCATCTTACCCCAGATGGCTGCGATGTAGCCAGCTAAGCCAAGAGGGCTCACCTCGAGGCGGGCGGTATGGCTGCGGTAGTGCGTCTCCAGCCATGTCTACCAAGGATGGCTGCCGTGTGTATTGCAGCCATTAGACTGGAGGATGTGGCTGCACTGCAGCTAGCTCAGCCATCCTTAGGAAGATGGCTGTGAAGGAGCCAGCACAGCCATTTTGGGTGTTACATTCCGAGGTTAGCCTTGCCCTGTGGTTGTGGTTGTGCCCGTCGCGCCCGGCGGCGTGCATATCGGCTCTGTCAGGCTTGCAGCTTGCAGCCCCAGCCGTGAGACTGTGCTTCCTGAAGGAGCTTGTGGAAGAACCACTTCTTCTGCCTCCTATGCCGGAGCGCATCATCATCGACACCGACATGTCCATCGACGTGGACGATGTGGGAGCGCTCTGCCTAGCGCACGCTCTCCAGGACCGCAACAAGGCGGAGATCTTGGCGGTTACGCACAATACCGGCCTCGAGCAGGGCGTCGGCGCTGTGTCGGTGATCAACCACTACTTTGGCCGTGATGACATTCCAATCGGAGCTTACCGCGGTCCTGTGGGCTGACCTGCGGACACGCCAGCCAACCCTCCGATCGAGTGGACCAACAGCGGGAAAGGATGGTATGTCGCGGACCTGGTGGCTCGCTTCCATTCTCCCATCCGAGACTCGTCGCAGGTGCCAGACGCGCTCACTGTCTTGCGACAAGCGCTCTTCAACGCGCCGGGCCATCGCACAGTGACGATTGTTGCCATCGGCCACGCGCTCAACGTCCTCGCCCTCCTAAAATCGCCAGGCGGCTTGGACTTGGTCAAGCGCAAAGTCTGGGGGGCACCTACTGGGACCGGCACCCGCACGTCGAGTGGAACTGCGGCGCGTACAGCAAGCTCTCGCAGCTCACCTCGGACGCTCTCAGCCGCTGGCCGGTGGAGGTGCCTACCGTGTTCGTGAGCTTCGACATCGGCTTCTGGGTGCGGGTCGGCGGCGTGCTCAAGACCGGAGCTCCCGTAAACAGCCCTTGCCGACAGGCCTTTGTCGACTTTTGCGGCGTCGTCGATGATTGGGCGATAAGGGTACGCCTGGGCATTCCTCGGTGGCGGCAGGAGGTGGAGCAGGCCGAGCGGCTCGAGGAACATGACCACGTCGAGGACGAGCGG
>NW_005196654.1:0-1378 GCF_000372725.1 Emiliania huxleyi CCMP1516 | reverse complement strand
TCCCTCAAGGCTGGCCGGGCCTCCTTCCCCCAGCGAAGAGCTTCCTCAGCCACTCGATGTGTTCCTCTCTCTTCATTATGCGCGCCGTAGCCTCATCATTGAGCTGGATCCACCTCTGCACCGCTCCCGTCGCCGCCTCGGCCACGACTTGCAAGTTCCTCGTGACCCCGGCGCCAAGGTCCCTCCGACTCTTCTCCGGGAGATCATCTACCAGCGCCGGCAACACCCCCCCGACGGCTGGGGCTAGTGCATCGTACCCGTCCTCATCCAGCACCCTATAGCGTGAGCCCTTCAGCGCAGCGACATGCGCTATTCTCAGCGTCTTCAGCGTATCCTTGGAGTCGGGTGCCGCCTGCGCTACTTTGCTGATCGCCGTCCCCGTCTGCGCTCGCGCTACTCTGAGGAACCGTCTGGCCTGCTCCCTATTCCCCGGGCAGGCGCCGCTAAGCAAGTGCGCCATTGTCGCTCTAGGCGGGTTCTCATCTTCCTCGGTCCATTGCTGCGCGGCTTTCCGCACGATCGGGCACAGCGGGTCCCGCTTTAGTGCCGCCCTCCTCGCCGCGTCCCTCGCGGCCTTACATACGAGGCAGCCCCTGAGTTCGCTCCTCGTGGCGGCGCCCGGGGTCTCTCTCCCCGCCTCTCCCCGCATGATCCTCTCGTGGTGCGCTCCGTGTGGCACCCCCGCCTGCTGCCGCACCCGCGCTCCCATGACGGTCTTTGTCACCACGTTGTGATCATCCACGTCGGCGAATTGTATCTCACGCTCGCCGTGCTGATCCTTGATCCGCTGACGCTTGTCCCATTTGTGTCTCGTCGTTCCCCTGACCACATCGCTCCACAGCGGCCCAGGCACCCCCGCCGTGTGTGAAAACTGTGATCCCGCCGTGAGCCCCTCGCCGAGCCGTCCTCGCACCCACTCGTTCGTGTGGCCGCGTGTGGCGTAATAGGTCCTCCGGTCCAGTACGTCTCCCCGCGAGGTGTACGGTACGCTCACCAAATAAAATAAAGGAAGGAACCTCAAAGGGACGCCGGCCGATCGAGCGCGGCACGCACCACCGCCGTGTGGGCGCGAAGGTACCCGCGCTCCTCGACGTGCCTGAGCTCTCGCCGCGTCGCGTCGAATGCGCGGCGCAGCTGGTGGAAGGGGACGCGCGGGTGCATGTGGTGGACGGCGTGGTAGTTCATGCCCCAGGAGAGCCACTCGTACGCCGGGTGGGTGAGCACCACCCGTGCAGTGTGCCTGCGGTGCGAAGACACCAGCGTCAGGGTGTGGCTACGGCACCCTGCAATGCCTGTCGGAGTACACGGCTCTGCGTTCAGAGTCTAGGGCGGCGCGCCGCGCGTCGCAGTCGTGGTCTGTCGACGTGTGCTGCGCGAT
>NW_005196655.1:0-1378 GCF_000372725.1 Emiliania huxleyi CCMP1516 | reverse complement strand
ATCTCGGGCATCTCGGGTGGCGCATCAGAACGAGCGAAAGAGCGCCTCCAGAAAGAGGTGCGGAAGTGCCATACCGGTCTCGGAGGCGATCTCGGGCAATTAATTAATTATGCTAATTGACAAATCTTGACGACAATCTCGGACAATCTCGGGTGGCGCATAAGAAAGATCGATAGAGCGCCTCCACAAAGAGGCGGAAGTGTCATACCGGTCTCGGAAGCGATCTCGGGCAATCTCGGCCTCCTAATCAATTATGCTAATTGACGAAATCTCGGGGTGAACTCGTGGCGCAATGATGCCCCAGAGCATTTCCACGAACTTCGTCAAAGTTCCGTCAATTATGTTAATTGACGAAATCACGGCTGAATCTCGGCCAATCTCGGCTAATCTCCTGCTCTGATTGCTGCACATCGTGTTCCGGGCCACCAGTGCTGCTTCTCTCTGCTTTGAGAGCGTCTTTGAGGGGGGGAATCGAGAGGAAGGGGGGCTCAAGAGGGCCGCACCTACTCGCAGCGCACGCAGCTTGAGGCCCGGCACCAAGGACACCGCGGCACGCCCGTCTCGCCCACGTTGTTTTGGATCTGCGAGAGCGCAGGAGGCGGCGAGCGAGCGTCAGAAGCATAAAATGGGACGAGCATGGCGCGGGCTTGTTTTGGGGGTCGCTGGGGCGCAGTAGGCACGGAGGCGACCCGCGGCCGCGCGCTCAGCAGCGCTCAGACCGGCAATCCGATTGTGCCAGATTCGCCTCGATCCTCGGAGCGAGCCGCTCGCGCGGCGGCGGTCGCAGCACGGCGTGCAGCCAGGCACGGGCTCGCTGCAGTGGTGGTTGTGTGGCGAGGCGAGAGGGCCCGCGCGGGGGCAGCTCTCATCTCGCGCTGCGTCGCGCCGGGCGAGGGGCGAGGCGAGAGGCAACCATGGCAAAAGGTACCTCAATCACTCGCAATCTCTTCTGGCAATCTTTCAGTTTCGGTGGCAGCACGCACGAAACAGGATCTCGGCGTTTTCGTGTTGGCGACAAGTAGCGTTCGGCATTACGTTTTTAAAGAAATGGCTCGGGCCGGAAAGGAGCGGGACGAAGAATCGGCGAGGGACTGCGAATAGAGATAGGAGAGGCGCAGACGTCCTCCATCCCTCCCAATGCTATCTGTTTTTCTTCTTTACGACGGTTAGAAGCCGTCGTCCCCGGCGCTTTGCCTGTTGTGTGAATCGTGCGTGTGCGAGAGACTTTTGTTGTAAAATTCTTTTACGAAGAATCGGCGAGGGACTGCGAACGAAGAGAGATACATGTGTGCATGTAGGTAGGAAGAGGAAGGTGCAGACGCCCAAGGGTGGGCGACGGCTGGCACCACATCTTCCGGATGCCGCGCGCTGCCCCCAC
>NW_005196656.1:0-20651 GCF_000372725.1 Emiliania huxleyi CCMP1516 | reverse complement strand
GCACGAATGTACGGTGCGCCGCGGCCGAAGAAGGCCGCTCGGGAGGAGCGCCGTAAGCGCGCCGTATGCACAGTGAGCTGGGCGCCTGAGGAAGGTGCGAGAAGGTCAGGAAGGCTCTGACTGCTGCGCGCGACGCCGACTGCGGCGCCGTCAGCACGGGCACGACCGGCAGCCAGAGGGGGATGTGAAGGGTGCGTCGACAACGGCGGCGGCGGAGTGCTGCCATGGCTCCCGCAGCGTAAAGTCCACGATGTCGAGCGTCGACACGTTGACCAGAGACTGCACCACCAGCCGGATGAGGCCGAGCAGCGCGAGGTAGCAAAATAGAGCCCAGCCCGCCCGCCGGAGCCACGGCCCGAGCGAGCGCCGCGACACGCCGGCGAGGCCGCGCGGCGACAGATAGTGGAACTCGCCCTCATCCTTTGCGAACTGCTCGCTGCCCAGGTTCTCGTCGATGTCGCCGCTGTCGGACAGCCGCAGCTCCTGCTGGCTGTGCTCAAACTCGGTGGTCTGACGGATGATGGCGAGGCGCTCGAGGCCGACCCCGGAGCCGGAGAGGCTCATACGGCCGCTACCGAGGCTGGAGCGACGGCGGCCAATAACCGGCTCTATCATTGGCTTCCTTATCGAAGGGCTGCGCGCTTCAGCTGGCGCCAAGCAAGGGATTAACAGCGCGCCAAACCAGCACAATCCTGCACAGACGACCAAGGGATAGGGTGGGCGACGGCTAGCACCACACTCCTATCCTTAAAATCCCTGTGTGGTGGCGGCGTGCCGTGGTCCTCCCATCCCTAGGTAGGTAGGTAGGTAGAAAGGTGAAGAACAGCCAGGCTCGGACTGGACACCAACGCGGTCTCTCTTCGGTATGGGTGGACGCGAGACAGATGATGACGACACGCACGAGCGACACACAGACACAAACAAGCTCACAAGACACACAGCCAGCGTGGCTGCCACACACACACCCTGGAGTTGGCGTACACATAACTCAGGGCCACATTCTTCCTGTCGCCCCCCCCAGCACTCCAAGGTGCCAAGAGAAACAAACAAGGGCACAACATCCCTCCCTTGGGTTGTCTGTTTTCTTTCTTTCTTTCTTTCAAAATCCTGCAAAGGTGGGGACGTGTCTGTCCCCTCGACCCAGCCCTAGCTTGGGATAACGAATTTTCCCCCTTACTAGGCAACACACCTTCATTCCTTCTTCCCGTGAAATCCCTGTGTGGTGGCGCTGGCGGCGTGCCGAGTCGCGACTCGCGAGTGCCGTCCTCCCAGATGCCTCCTTTGGCGTGGTTTGTCTAATTTCTTTTCTTTCTTTCTTACACTAGGCACGGGACTGGCGCGCACTGGCACTAATATAGTCCCACGTTAACACAGGTACACCACTCTTTTTGAAGAAACGAGAACTAAGTCCTCTGCAGCATCGGCCGCTGAGCCTCGCGTGCCGACTCCAGCTCCATCTCGTCCTGTATGCTCCCCTGCATGCTCACCTCCCTGACCAGCGCTCGACTAGCCTCTGGGTCGCGCTCCGTCGGCCGAGCGGCCATCGAGTACGAGTAGACGGCGTAGCAGACCACACAGACGCCGCACCAGAGGGTGAGCGACGGCCGCAGGTTGAAGAAGATGGCCTACGTTGCGGGTACACCACCAGTGAGCGTAGTGCGGATACAGCACCAAGGGTGGTGAATACGGTGCGAGAGGCAGCGGAGTGCGTGTCTTCTCGAGTGCGAAGTTGCAGAGGGGCGTGTGATCTGGGGAGGAGGCGCCGAGATGATGCAGAGGACGACGGCGGTGCAGTCGGTGGCGATGCACTTGAGGACCGCGTCCGCGTACTTGTACACGAGGTTGATCGCGATGCCGATGAGCGTGTTGCATGCGACGACCGCCACCGCGAGCGGGCTGTCGTACCCGTCGAAGAAGCCCAGCCCGGCTTGCGCGCTGCTCGGGTTGGACACGAGGAAGAAGGCGGTCACCTGCGGGGAGAGGAGGCCGAGGTGCAGCCGGGTGTGGCCGAGGCTGCAGTGGCAGGGAGACGGCGAGCGCGTCGAGCGAGGCCCCGTTGGCCCCGCGTACATCGCTCATCTCTCCCGGCTGTATCTCGGCCGTATCTCGGCTGTGTCTCGGCCATCTCACGTTGAGCGCAGCTCCGCTCGCGTACAGCACTGAGTTCTGCACGTTGAGTGCGATCCTGTAGTGCTTGACGATGTACTCGTTCCGGACTGTGCAGACTGCGGTGATGCCCACGCTGAAGGCCATCAGCCCGTACACGCGCAGTGGGTAGCGGCCATGGCCGCGGCAGGGGTCGTGCTGCACGATGATGATGCCAATCATCTGCAGCACCTGTGGTGCATTCAACAACGGAGCTTGGTGGTGGGGCGGCCACCGGGGCGCTGGCCCACCGCCGTCTCTGCTGCACCATGGCGCGAATCTGCTCGCCGCTGAAGCGCCTGCCGACGCAGAGCATCTGGATGGCGGCGACGATGAGCGCGTTGGCCGCCTTGAAGAGGAATATCGTGCCGGGGTCCATCTGGATGGCGACGTAGAAGGCGAGCTGGTTGTTGAGCGCGTAGAGCGAGGCGAGCGAGAAGATGTGGAGGCACGCGCTCAAACTAAGCTGGCCGCTCGCCGCCGCCCAAGCGCTGCTCCCATTCTCGCGGTGCGGATCGGCGACGTGGAGGGCGACAGTGATGGCGAGCTTCGATGTCTCGGCGATGGCGATGGCCGACATTGTCGAGAAGTGGAAGCCCCCTCCGTGCGCCTGAGCAACGCGGTAGAGAACCCCAACTGTGATCTGCACCGCCATCAGCCCGAGCACTGCGGAGACCTTGGTCTGCCATGCCGAGTCCGGCATGAGACTATCGTTCTCCTTGAACGATATCGGTGTCGAAACACCGCTCTGACAGCGCTCACAGCTACAACGTCCGGCGCCAAGCGACCCCCAAAAGAATTTTACCCCACGTTGCGAAGCCTCCTGAACGATGCCATCGGCAGAGAGGACGCGCGCGCGAGGCAATGGAGCGCGGCGAACGCCAGCATCGAGGGGAACGAGAGCGTGATGGAGCGAAACGACATAAAATCAAGCAGTTACAACAGACAGGTCCAGGACCAACAAGACAAGTCTTGGACGGGCAGTCTTGGACGGGCACTGTGGGTGTGGAAGTGTGAACGTCTGCGCTGTGGGGGAGTTATGCCCCCGGGAACAGCCCCTCCTGGCCAGAGCACGGGGGTGCGAGGGACACAACACAGTGAAAAGGGGGACTAACTACAGCCCCTAGAGCGCAACTGACGTGATCATGCAAAGGTGTCGAGCTGCTTGATCAGCTCGACAAAGACGGCGCGAGAGGCAGCCTTGGTGAGGATGTCGGCGAGCATCACAGCGCCGGGGAGGTGCTCGACAGAGACGACCTCGCGTGCGACAAGGTCACGGAGGAACTCGGCGGCGCGCAGGATGTGCTTGGTCTTCTTGAATGCGACGGGGTCGAAGGCCATGCCGACGGCGGACTTGGAGTCGCACTTGATGACGCTGGGGGCGTCGATGATGAAACCGAGGTCGATCAGTAGCTCGCGGATGAAGATAACTTCCTTGGCGGCGAGCATGGCGCCGAAGAACTCGGCCTCGGCGCTCGAAAGCGTGACGGAGCGCTGCATCTTGGAGAACCAATGAAACAGGCACCCGTAGTAGAAGAACATCCCGCCGGAGCACGAAAACTTGGTCGCCCAGCTAGAGTCGACAAAGCTCTCGAGGCCACGGACGGGATCAGGGCGCATGACAAGAGCGCGGTCAGCGGTGTCGCGCAAGTAGACGAGGACACGAATCGCAGCCTTAAAGTGCGACGGGCCGGGGTTGGTCATGAACCGAGCGAGCTGCGAGGCGGAGTAGGCGATGTCGACGCGCGTCATATTCGCAAGCCAAAGGAGCCCGCCGACGATGGCCATGTACGCATCGCGAAACTTGGACATCTCGTCGTACTCGACGGAGCCGAGAACGGGCTGATCGGCGGGAGAGAGCTCGAGGCCTTCCTCAATCGGCGAGTCGAAGTGGCGCGAGCGCGAGCGATCAAAGTACGACTCGAACTTCGCGACGAGGTCGGCGGTGTAGAGGCCCTGAGACAAGGTCAGAGAACGAGCAGCGCGGTCGCGAGTGATCGCGGTGTTGAGGATCCATTCGAGCTCGCCCTTGTCCTCGGTAGGGAAGCGTCGCGAGATGTCGGCAACAAAGCGCGCACGTAAGTTGGGGCAGTTGTCGGCGAGGAGAATGTCGTCGACATAGACGAGAGCCCACAGGACGGTGCCGTCCTTCTCGTAGGTGTAGAGGCAGACATCGATGGTCGAGCGCACAAAGCCCCACGACACGAGGAAGGAAGAGAGGAGCTGAGCCCATTCACGACCAGCCTGCTTGAGCCCGTAGAGGCTGCGGCGTAGCTTGCATACGAGCTCTCCGCCGCGGTTGTTGACGCCGGGCGGGGCGCGCATGTAGAGATCCTCATCGAGGGCGGCCTGAAGGTACGCCTGGCGAATGTCGAGGGAGCTGAGGTTGTAGTCACGCGCGGCAGCAATGGCGAGAACGAGCCGGATGGTGAGAGCCTTGACAACAGTGGCGAAGACGCGGTCAAAGTCAACACCATGCTTCTGCGTGTTTCCGTCGGCGACGAGGCGTGCCTTGAACTTGTCGATGGACCCGTCGGCCTTCCGCTTGATGGCAAAAACGAAGTGGCAATGCATCACGTTGGCGCTGGTAGGCACGGAGGCAAGAGGAACGAGGTCCCACGTCTTGAGAGCGACGAGGCCGGCGAGCTCCTTGGCAATCGCCTCGCGCCACTGCTCGGCCTGTGGGCTCGACATCGCTTGCCGGTAGCTCTTCGGAACTCGGAGGGCGCCTTGATCGGACGTCAGCGTGACAGAGTAGGCGCCGCCAGCGCTGCGAGCGGCGGTGACGAGGGCAGTGTCGTTGGACGAGTCGTAGCCGAAGAAGGCGGCGTCGACGGCGCCAAGCGAGTTGTCGACTGCGAGGAAGTCGTCGGCACGGCACTCGCCGTGAACGGCGTTGGCGACAAGAGCGGCGGCCATGTTGGCTGAGAGGCGCGGAACTGGGGCGATGAAGGCAACGAGGAAGGCGCAGGCGAGCTGACCAAGGTGCTGAGCACGAATGCGAGCTGAGCGGCGAGGTGGAGTGAGGCTACGCATCCTGACGGGTTCGGTAGCGCGAGGTGGGAGGCGCGTGACTTCGACGGGGACCTCGACGGTGGCCCCTCCTGAGCGAGTCGCGGCAGGAGTGGCGGGAGAAGGCGCGGGAGGCGTCGAGGGCGGCGCAGGAGCGGGAGCAGGCGCGTCATCGCCGCGAGCGTTAGCGGTGGTTTCGCGAACGGAGCGCTCAGCTCTGCCTTGTGGTTGCGGCTGCTGCTGCGCCGGACCAGCAGCAGGTTCGGGAGCGTCAGGCCGGTCGGGCGGCGGG
Source organism: Emiliania huxleyi CCMP1516 (assembly GCF_000372725.1). Lineage (NCBI taxonomy): Eukaryota > Haptophyta > Isochrysidales > Noelaerhabdaceae > Emiliania > Emiliania huxleyi. The sequence continues at coordinate 15,202 of NW_005196656.1, read as the reverse complement.
GCGGAAACTGACTCTGGAACGCCGCTGTCAGGGGGAAGCGCCTCATCACTGGGGAACCACGCGTAGCGATGCCCTTTGAGGCCAGGAAACTGGTCCTCCCAGACGCGCAGCTTGGCGACGACCTGGATCACCTTGGTCGAAAAGAGGTAGACGACACAGGCTGTGAAGACACTTGTGCGTCTTGGGGCCGGGGTTGTGTTTTTGTGTCTTGGGGCCGGGGTTGTGTTTTTGTACCCTTTCTCGACTGTCTGAGCTTGTGCGTCTTGGGGCCGGGGTTGTGTTTTTGTGTGAACATGCGTGTCGCGCACTCGTTCATGACCGGTCTCAATGTCCCACCCCCTTGCGCGCGGGCCTTCTAGGCCCGCGGGTAGTCTCCCCCCATCCCCAGGGCCTCCAGGACTCGCACCTCAACCTCTCACAGACCAGCGCACAGCGCCAGAGGACGTATTTTGTTCTCATAACAAGGCTGTGAAGACAGTACCGCCCCAAAGGCTTTCGTGCAGCTTTCAGTGATATATGTCGTTGCTCGCCGCCCCGACGCGTCAGGCGCTCCTCTCGTTACTGCCCGCGCTAACGCCTACCAATCGTCAATCCGCGGCCATCGCTTGCACCAGGCCAGAGCCCTCGACCATCGCTAGCGCCGATGCCAGCTGCAGCAGACCCGAGCTGCTGACCTCGTACGGCCAGTTGGTGGGATCGCTGGTCGACGAGGTCGCGCTCGCCACTGCGGGAGACACGGTCGAACTTGGCCTGTACCTGCTGGAGGGCGGCGACTCTAGCGCGCGCGTGCTCGATGCGCTGGAAACGGCCGGCGGGCGCGGCGTGCATGTCAGCTTCGTGCTTGACGTGTCATACGTGTCCGAGATCTCGCGGCTGATCGAGAGGACAGACACACTCATCCCTCGGGTTGCGGAGCTGGCGCGCCGCCACGACTGGTGCGACGTGACCTATCGGTCCAAGCCCGATCACGCAAAGTATGCGCTCTTCGCGCGGCGCGCCGGCGAGGCCGCCATCCTCGGGGGCATCAACCTCGGCGATCGGTTTGACGACTGGGAGGACTTTGCTGTGCGGCTGCCGCCGCCGCAAGCAGAGCGGCTCCGCCTCTCTCTGTGGGGTGGCCCGGAGCGGAAATCACCCACCGCCGCCGCCAGCGACCTTGGCGCTCGCCGCGCCGCCGCCTACGCCGGCCCCGTCGTCGCCGCCGCCACCCTCGCCGCCCTCGCCGCCACCACTGCCTTTGCCGCCACCGCCGCCTTCGCCGCCACCGCCGCCTTCGCCACCACCGCACTCACGACGACTGGCGGCGCTGCCATTTCCGCCAGCTCGCTGGCGCTGGCGGGCGGGCGGGCCGCGGGCAGCACGACGGCGCTCGGAGGTCCCTTCTCGCTGCTGTACGAGCTTCGCGTCCTCGTGCGCTCTCTCGTCTTCGATCGCAGGCGACGTCGCTTTCGAGAAGCTCCCACCGCCACACACCCGCGCGCCAGATGGCTGCTAGAGCCTCGCCGAGCATCGGCCAGGCACTGGCCGGACGTCCTCTGCCGAGCCCCTCCCGCCACCGTCCCTTGGCTCCCTGCCGCTCAGCAGCCCGACACCTGCCCGCAGCCTGCTGGGCGACCTCCTCTCGCCACTCCGCTCCTCGTGGCCGGACGGCGCAGAAGACGTCCTCGTCGGAGGCGAGTGCGATGTCGACGCCGGCGCATCGGGAGGAGGAGGCGGCGCGTGCGACGGCCGCTACTTGCCACGCGCGTCGCTGTCGCTCGCTCCGCCGGCCGTCGAGTTTGTGTGCAACCGGCGCGAGCAGGGCCGGCGCGAGATTAGCGGAGAGACGAGAGGAGCCGTCGCGTTGGTCGGCGCTGGAGCCCTCCACGGCCACACCTCGCCCACTCCCCAGCCACCCTCCATCTCGCCCACACCTCGCCCACACCTCGCACCTCACCCACACCTCGCCCACACCTCGCCCACACCTCGCCCACACCTCGCCCACACCTCGCACCTCGCCCACACCTCGCCGCCCGCACCTCACCCACACCTCGCCCACACCTCGCCCACACCTCGCACCTCACCCACACCTCGCCCACACCTCGCCCACACCTCGCACCTCGCCCACACCTCGCCGCCCGCACCTCACCCGCCCCTCGGCTGCCCTCGCAGGCACGAGATCGAGCCAACCTTCCGCGCGCTCTTCGGCGACACCCGCTTCGGCCGCTACCGCGTCGCGATGGCGTACCTCGGCCACCGGTGGGGCGTCGAGCTGCTCGAGTTTGCGCGGCGTCCTAGATGCGGATCACACGCCTCTCTTCAAACTCGCCCTCGAGAAGACACGCACTCCGCTGCCTTGCATCGTATTCACCACCCTGGGCGCTGTATCAGCAGCGCCATGCGACGAATACGCTGCACAACGGCTTCGCACCCGGACTTGTTTGTGTTGTTTTTGACTTTGGTGTACTCGCAACACGCGTAGGCGCTGCGGCGCGGCGCGGTCGTCGAGCTGTTGCTGCCTGAGTGCGCGAACGTCTACGCGCACGAAAACCGGAAGGCGGCGCAGGCGCTTCTCGACGGAGGCTGGCCCACGCTGCGGCTTTTCCTCTCGCCAGTGATGGTGCATGCAAAGGCGACTCTCGCGTTGCGCGGCGACGGCGCGGGCGGCGACGGCGCGGGCGGCGACGGCGCGGGCGGGTACGGTGGCAGCAGCAGTTCCACGCAGGGCGACCTCGCGTTCCTCGGCTCGGCGAACCTCGTGCGCGGCTCGATGAACTTGCCGGTCCACCAGGGGTTGCTGCCGTACGATGAGCTCAACGTGCTCGTGGCCGACGCCGAGTTCTGCGCGACGCTCGACTCTGCGCTCGACAAGCTCTTTGCGCGCGCACGGCCGATCGCGCCGGGTCACGACTTGCTCGCGGAGCCGGGGTGGAGCGACCCGAAGGGCCGCGCCTACTCGGACGCAAGAGCGCAATGGGAGGAGCTATGGCAGTGACGAGCCAAATAAATAAAAATAAAATAAAACCGTCAAACTCTGGGAGACGAGAACAGATGGGATTAGTGACGAGAGCCACAAGGCTGCGCCTGCGGCGTGCGGGTGCCCGCTGTTTTACGTTTAGCTTGAACCGTTCTTTCTGAGAAGCCTTGTGCACCCCGCGCTGGTGGATGCTTTCACGTTGCAGACTTGCGTCCGCGACGCCGGCCGGACGGTCTCGTCGGCTCGCGGGGAGGGGTAGCCACGTATATAGGGTATTATAGCACGAGATACGAGCCGCAGAGCACGGATGGCGCGCAGCACAGACGGCCGTTATTCCTGGACGCGTATCTAACCGCCCCTGGGCTCTTTGATAGGGCAATCTCATAAACACCCCTTATTTGACACACGACTGAAGGCCGACCCCTATGTGACTCCTATAACATCGCTGGGTGGGCCAACCTCCTTCCCCGTGAGGCCAACATGTAAGCGATGAGGGCGCTGGTGCTGCAAACGTAGATGGCAGTGCGGGTCAGAGTCGTATGCGCCGCCGCGTCAAGACTTGCTCCAATCAGCCTCTGAAGCAAAGACGAAAGAGCCTTCTTCTCGGAGTATTTGGTCGGCTCAAAGCGCAGGCTGGTGGCGAATAGAGACTGCGTCGGGTCCAACAAGGCGTCGAGCACCCACCAAGCGACCAGCCTCTACGACGGTTCAGCGGCTGCAGGCGTCATGCGACGCGCGGCGCAACCGATGATGCGCAAGTATCGGTTGCGCACTGACGAGGCGGAGCGGTCGCAATCCATCTTGATGGCGATCTGGGCAGGTGCAAGGAGAGGCAGGTGATAGGAGGATAGTTGGCTAACGTAGAAGGCAGGGGTTAAGGTTGAGCAGTCATCTCTCTATGTGCTGGACTCTCAGGCGGGCCCACGCCTGCCGCCAATTTGGCCCGATCCGATGGACCTGCTGCAGCACAAACTGGTCCTCCTCCGCGGTCCAGGGCAGCGGAAAGTTCGCATCGCGCCGCAGGGTCGGGTAGGGTGCCGCCTGACGCCGGGTGCGGCAACGGTCCGAGAGAGGCGGCGAGGGCGCAAAACGTGAGAGAGCGGGCTGTGGGGCAAGCGAGCGCAGCCAGAACAGAGACTGCAGGGTGTGTGCCACGCCTGCTGCCGGATCGAGCCGCCGCGTCGCTGCCGGAGCTTGGCCCACCGGTTTCGGATTGAGTCAATGCTGCGGTAAGTGGGCAGCGCCTGCCGCCAGACAGGGCCCGTACGAGGTGTGCGGCAAGCAGCTTGGGACGGGGGGTGCGCAATGAATCATACAAGCCCAGGGAGTGTCAGCGAGTGTCTCGGAAGGTTGACACAAGTGTCGCTTTAGTCACCTTTTGGACGGCGGGCCACTTGCGTGGCGGGAGCGGCTCCTGGCTGAGCACTCTGACCAGGATGGCGTCCTCCTCTGGCGACCACATCCTCCGGCCCGAGGAGAGCCGCTCGCCGATCACGCTCTCGTCGTTCTCGTCGAATTCATCGCTCACCATATCCCCGTCAAGGCCTAGGTGACGCCGCGAACGGTTGTGCTAGATGAGGCCAGTGCTGCGCTCAGCTTGATTGCGAGGAGAGGGTATCTCAAACCGATCTCGGTGGTGTGCCAAATGCGTCTCAATCGTGTCTCAGCGCACTCGAATCGAGCGAGGAGGAGGAGGAGACCGAGAGGGGGGAGACGGGGAGGCTCGCGTCGGTGTGATGCAGCACAGGCGAGCCCGGCAGATTGGTGCAGCTGCGATCCAGCGCCCCCTTGAACCCTTCCGCGTGGAGCAGTGACGAGCTCGCCGGAGGGCAGTCGCGGAGGGCAGTGACCTCGCCAAGCGCGTCCGGCTCGGCCGGCGGTGCAGGTGAGGCCAAGGGTGATGGTGGCGCTGTGTCGTCACCGCTGGCCTCCTGCGGCTCGCTGCTGTGACTGTCGCGCCGCCCCACCTCCTCAAGCTTGCTGGCCACCTCCTTGCACGTCTCGGCGAATATGAACCGGAAGGCGTTGATGCCTGTGGCATGCAAGTGTAGTAGTGGCCGCGGGAGTGTCACCCGCTGTTCCGGATGCAGCATGGTGGGAACAGTGCGATTCGGAGTGTGTGCGAAGGGTATCCGAGGTGGCGCAGCGCGTTCAATTGTTGGGTGGCAGCGGGTGTCGGCTGGTGGCTGCCAGTGTCTGTTTGCATACCTTCCGAGACGTCAATGCCCTCGAGCACGTCTCGCAGCTCTGGGTTGATGAAGTCATCGACTACCTCGTCGTCATCGGTGCTCAGCACACGCGGCGCCATCGCATGGAACGTCGAGAAGAGCTGCGGTGGTCGCAGCGCGGAGTTGGCCGACATGCCTCACTGGTTGGCTTGCAGGACTGCCACCGCACTGACTCGTGCAACTCTTGCTGACTCGCTCCAAACTGAAACGAGTGACTCAACACAAGCGGAAGCGAGCGTCGATGTGGCGCGTGGAACTCTCCTATACAAATAATCCCCGAAATCCGGCTTTTCCTTGATTAGGCACATACGTGGGCCGATCTTACGACAATTCGCAGATTATTGCTCATTCATGCATTCATCAACCAACCAACGAACGAACGAGAAGGACAGGGCCCTTACCTGCATGAGCAAGCAGGATCTTGGAAGGACGATTGGGGACACAGGCCACAGGGGAACGGACGGGGGCGGGGAGCGCATCGCGACACGGAGGGGGGAGGGCGGGAGGATGCTGGGCAGGATTCACCCACACGACAGGTCCCAGGGATCCCTCTCTCGTATAGGACAGGGCACACCCGGTGTGGCACGGGGGCGGCGCGGGCCGGAGAACGAGTAGCGAGCGTCGCGCGGCCTTCCGGAATTCTGCATAGTTGTAGGTATGTTATAGTGTTGTGATGGAGAGGGAGTAATTCCACCCACTCTGTCCTTTGTTTGCACCTGATGCTACAGACAGAGGGTAGCGCGCTCTCCCCGCGGGACCGCTGCCACTGCTGCCAACCATGCCACTACTGTTGCGGCCTGTGCTTCTGTTTTGAAGCGCACCATGACCTAGACGGTGGCGGCTGCGTCCACAAGCACAACAGCCACGCTCCGGGAAATGGAACGCAGCTCCGCTTGCCCATTCCGAGCCGCGAGAGATTTGGCCGTGCCGGCAGTAGCCCCTGGCCTGGTAGTCGCTGCAGGTAAGCGCGCCGCCGGGGCGGGGGCCGTTGTGCCAGTCCGAGACATCCACGCAGGGCATATACAAAGGCCCGGGCAGGAAGTGCTGCCCGCCGGTGAAATCGCCGCGAGATTTTTCTTTCTTTTCGTCCACCGCCGAATAATTCTTTTGCGCCGAGGAAGGGGGGTATACCCGGGTAGTAGATTGAGTGCGATGGATGGCTCCGACCTCAGAGTCGCCCTCTGGCAGCAAAAGCCGCCTCCTCGCTCCTCCGACCCTGGCATCGACTGGGCGCTCAAAGCGCTCGATGAGGCGGCGGCCGCGGCGCAGGATCAGGGCGCCCGGCTTCTTATCCTCCCTGAGCTCTTCCTCGGAGGCTACCGCGCGCTAAGCGAGGCGGGCGAGGTGTGTGGCTTGCGCGAGGGCTCTCCATCCATCGATCGCGTTGCGTCGATCGCCCGCGCACACCACCTCGCCATTGTCCTCGGCTTCTTCGAGCGCTCGGCCAATGGGCGCGTGTTCCGAGATCGGAACAAGACGCGCGTGACTCGGTCTCTGCTGATAGGATCGCCACCTTTCGCTGCAGGCAGCTGTACAACTCGGCGCTGGCGGTGGACGAGGACGGGCGGCTCGCCGCGCTCTACCGCAAGACGCACCTGTTTGGGTCGGCGGAGAAGGCCGCGTTCTCGCCCGGGGAGCGGCTCGGTCCAATCTTCGACCTGGTTGGCGGAGTGCGCTGCGCCCTCCTCATCTGCTACGACATCGAATTCCCGGAGGCGGGGAACTAGCCGAGACCCAGCCGAGACAGCCGAGACTTAGCCAAGACACATCCGAGACCTAGCCGAGACCTAGCCGAGACCTAGCCGAGACACATCCGAGATCTACCAGAGTTCTCTGGCTGAGGAGATATGCAAATCGACTCGCAGGCTGTGCGCAGCCTCGCGCTGGCTGGCGCCTCGCTCATCATCACCCCCACGGCCAACTTCGAGCCCTACTCGTTCGTGAACCAGTCGATCGTGCGTGTGCGGGCCTTCGAGTCGCACGTGTCGCTCGTCTATGCAAACTGGGCGGGAGATTCGCAGCGCGTCCGTGCCTTGCAGCGAGGCGCAGCTCACACCGCCTGCCGTAAACAGGCGGGCCACACGTCGGAGGACGGCGTGCGCTTCAACGGGCAGAGCGTCGTCGCGTCGCCGCAGGGCGAGCTGCTCCTCTCCCTCGGCGAGGGATTGATAGAGGTGACCCGAGGTTGACCGAGACTGGCCGAGGTTAGGCGAGCTGCTCCTCTCCCTCGGCGAGGGATTGATAGAGGTGACCCGAGGTTGACCGAGACTGGCCGAGGTTAGGCGAGCTGCTCCTCTCCCTCGGCGAGGGATTGATAGAGGTGACCCGAGGTTGACCGAGACTGGCCGAGGTTAGGCGAGCTGCTCCTCTCCCTCGGGGAGAGCGAGGAGGGGCTCTTCTTCGCCTCCCTGCCTCCCTCCTGCCTCGCCGGCGCAGGCGCCGCCCTCGAGGGGCACGACGACTTTTACCTGCGGGACCGCCGCCCGGCCTTGTACGACCAGGCCGCTGTGAGGGCGGCCGCGCCGCACAAGTTCGAGGCGAGGCGGCCCCGCCCGCTCTCGACGGTCAAGTGCATCCACGGCTGCTGCGACGACGGCCAGCATGGCGCGGACGCGGGAGAGATGTTGGCGTACGGCCGGCTGTGGGCGCTGCACCAGCTCGCCCCCTTCGCCGACTCTGGCCTCCGCCTGGCCGGGGTGTTGGGTGCGGCGGGGCCGGTGGACGCCCGTCCGCTCTGCAGCCTGGACTGGGCAGTGAGGCTGCCGCTCTCGTTGCTGCTGCTCGTTCGCCCGTCCGCGTCGGCGCTGCTGGCGGCGCACGTGTCCAACTTGCTGCTGTGGGCGGTGTGGATGCCGATGGCGTGCTCGGCGCAGGGCAGCTAGGCGTGGAGAGGACCTGCGCACAGCACGCGGCGTGCGAGTAGGCGTGGGACCACATGTGCTGGGCGGCGCTGCTCGAGGCGAGCCTCGTCGTCTGCGCGACGGCGAGCGGCGCCGCCAACCTCCCTCAGTACGGCCGCCGCCTCTCCGGCGCCACAGTCTTCCGGTACTGCTCGACGGTGCTGTGCGCGCAGCACGCGGTCCTCTACGTGGTCGCTGCCTTTTGGAAGCTGACCACGTCCTTCCTCGACCACCGCACGAGCTGTGCGACGGTCCTATCCGCCGCGAGGGTGTCCACCGCTGCTGCTGGCCCGAGAGGGGCGAGGGGAGGGGCTGTGAGCAGGTGCTCTTCGCTGAGCTCGCGACCGTGCTGCCGGACGCCGCGCTCGAGGCGCTGTTGCCGCCGGGCGGGCCGGCGGCGGAGCTGCTGCTCCGCGCGGCTCCCGCCCTCACCGTCGCCCTCGAGCTCGCGATCGGGCGGCTGCTCTTCCTCTGAAGGGCAGGCGGCAGGGGGGGCTGTGAGGTCCACCAGCTGTGAGCAGGCCGCTGCTCGTGCTGTCTCCGCGCGCCGGCGTGGTGGCCGGCTTGCTCTTCCACACAAGCATCAACCTGCTCCCGCTCAACTACGCGGCAGGCTTCTCGCTCATGTGCGTCGCTCGCTACGGCCTCTTCCTCCCCGCCACGCCCGACGCCCTCGCCGAGGCTTTCGCTGCCGGCCCCGCCGCTGCTTACGCCGCCGTGGCGGCTGTCGCTGCGGCGGCGTGTGCGCAGCTGCACGGCGGCATCGACTCGCACTTTGTCGGCTGCGGGCTGCTCGCCGCCCTCTGCCTTCGCGCCATGGCCCTCCCCGCCCCGCTCGCGGAGGTTTGCGCGCAAGGCGGTAGGGTGGCGCTGGCGGTGGGCCTCGCGACACTGGCGCGACCGCTGACAGCTCGTGCGCCGCGGAGGTGTGAAAGAGCGGGAGTCGTTGACGGCGCCCGTGCGTAACGCCCGTGTGTAGGCGACGCTTTCCTGGGGCATTGGCGGCCCCGTGCTCGGGCTGCAGCAGATGAGCGGGCTGACCATGTACGCCAACCTCAAGCATTGGGGCGGGTCGAACCACCTCCTCCTCCCGACCAACCTGCTCGCGGAGACAGACTGGCTTCCGGAGGCGGCATCGCGCGCGAAGCTGCCCCTCCTCTCCGCCCTGCTGGCCATCTTCGGCCGGGCGCAGGGGCAGGTCGGCGCTGAGATCCGCGCGGAGATTGGCCGAGATAAGTCCTCGGCCTCTAAGAGTCAAGATATGTGGCGTCTCTTCACGGTGAGGGCTGTGAACAGGTGGTGCGGGTGGATGCGACCAACTCGAGCGTGCTGCGTGAATTGTCCGCCCCGAGGAGCGTGCGCTTGCAGCCGCGGGCGGCGCGTCCTCACGCGCGGAGCTCTGTGGACAGGTCGCCTGCCGACTCGACGCCGCTGCTGCCCGCGCACGCGGTCGCTTTGATGCGCGCCTCCGGCGCCTCCGGGCGTTACTACGGGCAGTACTGCGCGCGGATGTTTGTCGGTCGAGACAACGACTTGCCGAGCTCGGGTACGATTGGCAACGCGGTTGCCGGCGCTGGCCCGAAGAGCGCTGGCGCGGAGGAGGGTGAGGAGCTTCCGTACGCGCTCACTGCCTACGAGCTCCGCCGCCTCCTCGCCGCCGCCCGGGCGCACGGCGAGCCCTTCACTCTCACCTTCACGCCGTCCCTCCCGACTGCCGGTGCGAGGCGCGTTCCTGGGAGTGTGGTGGGTCCCCGCGGTGACAAGTCGAGGTGTGAACAGGGTCGCCCGCCGATTGGCGCGACTTTGTCGGCGATAGCGCCTCGCTAGTGGAGGATCCGAGCGCGGGCCGCGCCGAGTGCACGATCGCCGGCGCCGATTGCGCGTCACACAAGGCAGCGGCCGTGGTCGCGCTGATGTCCGCAGCGCCGCCTCGCTGGCTGAGCAAGGCGCGCGCTGGCCAGACCTCCGCCCCACCACCACGCTGTGAGTGGAGGGCTTGCCATGCCACAGGTGCTAATGGCGTACCCGGTGCCGCTCCTGCCGCCGTCGGAGGCCGATCCGGGCACTGAGGTCCATTGCAGCGCTTGAGGGGCGGGGGGAATAGGGTCCTCGGAAAATGTGCACACCCACAGTCAGCTCTCTGCTGCTAGATGCTAGCTGAAGCTCTCGTGCGCTTGTGTACGCGCTAACTTTCTCCTGACTCCACGCGTGTATATTTCGTGAGAAACTGCTTGGACGTTGGAGAGTCTCTCTGGGGTCCCCAACACACATATACTCTCTCTCTGGTTGAATCTCTCCTCCTGCACCATCTCTCGAATGCACCTCTCTCTCGTATGATCACCGTGTGTGTGTGTGTGTGTTGAGAGAGTAGACACCGCAAGCCGCAACACACTGATAGAGAGTTGAATGAAGTAGTCGACAAATGGGGGCCGCGTTGATCGGCGACGCGTCAGGCGTCACGCGATGTCACGGTGAATGCTCCGATGAACGGTCAAGTCACTGAGACACCATTCAGACAACCCACTAACTGTCCTCAGCCCATTCGCCGTAATTGTTTAACAGCGCGCTAGCCTTCGGCTCCCCAAAAGCCACGCAGTAGGCCTTTCCATATTTGAAGCACCCTTTGTGGCTCGCGCATTGGCCAATCTCGCCTGCGTTCGGTGGCCCGGCCGATTGGCAACTTGTGAGGGCGGCGCAGCCCCGCGCGCCAGCTAGATGCGCCTTTGCCTCGGTGGGTGCGGGCTGATACCGCTACGCTGCGGCGTAGCGCTACTACAGCCTCGCCTTTGGCATTCACGGTGCACGTATTGCACCCGTCATACCAGCTGAAGCATCCCGGAGGTGGCGTTTCCTCTTCCCTTGTCCCGCCTGTTGGACATGTACGGGAACGGGCGTGTGAGCTCTCGCACCGTTCATGAGCAAAGAAAGTGCTAGGCTGAGGGATGAGGGGTTGGGCGGCGACCTCGGGCTGTAAACGGGGCGCTAATTGTTCCCCAAAAGTCTGTTATCCAGCCACCAAAAAGGGCGTCGGCTGAAGGCAAAATTGCCCACCCTCCCGGGCCGAGCTCGCTGTCAGTGTGTGGGGAGTCGGCTCCATATTCGTATATTTTGCCCTGCTGCTTCTCATTGCACCCAAGTGATGTGCCAGACGAGCAAGCGTCGAGGAGGCGCGTCGCAATGCCACGGTGCGAGGAGGTTAAGGCAGCGGTGAGGAGCAGCGACACGGCTAGGAGTAGGAGGATGGCGAGCGAGCGAAGGGGGCGCTCTCGGGAACGGTCAGTCGAGATCATTGAGTCGCGCACGAGTCGCGACGCGAACCCACGTGCGTACGTCCCGCCCCCGAGCACCGTCCCATGAACGGAGAAAGAGTCAACTTTTTTCAGCACTGGTACGGGACCCCAGTCAGTCAGTGTTACACACGTCCTAGAAGAGAGAGTCGTGATTTCTTGTTGGTTTTCAAAACTCCTCCCTGAACGACCCAGCATGACGGACTAAGGCTGGGGAGCTTGAGCACTTGACTCTTGAGCACTGGATAGGGTCGATTCCGCATGGTACGGGACCCTCGATCGTCTCGCCCCCTCCCTCACTGGTATGCGGTTCATTGCACATTGGGGGGGTCATGGGCTGGTCATGGGTCATAACAAACACCGGTCACCGCGGTGGTACATACAGGATCGAGGTGCACGCCGCCGAGTCAGTGTGTCGACTCGTCGACTGTCGTCCCCCCTCTCTCCACATCAACTCACTTGGGAGACGTCGGCGGTGGTGGCGGTGTGCGATCGAGCCACGAAGGTCGAAGCAGGACAGCTAGCCCGTGTCTGAGCCCTGGTGTCGAGGTGTCGAGGCCCGGTGTCGAGGGTGTCGAGCTGCTGTCGAGGGATAGAGGTGTCGAGGCCTGTCGAGGCCTGTCGAGGCCTGTCGAGGCCTGTCGAGGCTGGGACCAAGCTTGTCCGTGTCGAGGGGTGTCGAGGGGTGTCGAGGGTGTCGAGGGTGTCGAGGGTGTCGAGGGTGTCGAGCAGGTGTCGAGTGTTGTCAAGGGGTTTTGCGTCTAAGGTGTCGAGGTGTCCAAGGTGGCAGGATGCAGTTGCAGCCCATCAACAAAACTTGGGCAGCAGTTGCAAAGCTGTTTCATCCCTTAGTTGCAGCCTCAGTTGCACCCTGTTGATGTAGCACAACCTGAGCACAACCAGTATACTCTCTGTGGACATTTGAGGACATCAAGTGCCGGGAGTCATTGCCACTGTGCACAAAGGTGCTGTGCAGGCGCAGCACCGCAGCAGCGTCGCCGCTGCAGCAGCGTCGCCCCTGCAGCGTCACCGGCGCACAAAGCGCAACTGACCACAGCGCTCATGGCACAAGGCTGGTGCCATGAGTCAGTGGACATTGCCACTGCACAAGGTGCTGTCCAGCAGCTAAGGGCTGCCAGTACCCCATCGCAGCAGCGTCGCCGCCGCTGCAGCGTCGCCGTTGCAGCCGAGCGTCGCCAGTGCACAAAGCGCAATGGACCACAGGCCTGCACTCATGGCACAAGCTCACTGGTGTGAGGATTCATTGCCACTGTACAAGGTGCTGTGCAGCACCTGAGGGCTACCTGAGTACTGCCATGTTTGCTGCATCAACAGGGGTGCAACTGAGCTGCAACTTGAGCTAGAACTTGAGAGGCTGCAACTCAGGGATGAAAGTACTGCCAGCCAAGTTTGATTGCTGCTGCAACCCTGATTTCTAACTCTGACTCCAATGGGTCTACATCTCTGCTGTGTTAGGATCATCAGAGGTGTCGAGCGGTGTCGAGCGGTGTCGAGCGGTGTCGAGCGGTGTCGAGCGGTGTCGAGGGGTGTCGAGGGGTGTCGAGGTGTCGAGTTTGGCACCTTGACACGGACGAGCTTGGTCCCAGCCTAGATGGTGTCGAGGGGTGTCGAGGGGCGGGGTGTCGAGTTGGTCGAGTTGGCATGGGGTGTCGAGGTGTCGAGTCAGTGTCGAGGTTTGGTGTCGAGGTGTCGAGGCCAGGGCTCAGGCCCGTGTAGCAAAGCTGTGACGCGGTATTGTGTGGGCGGACGGGTGTATTCAAGCCGTGGCCCGCGCGACGAGTCGCGCAGCACGCCAGCACGCGCGCAGGAGCCGGTCTCCGCGGCCTCGGGTGTGTAAATCCCGCACCCCGGGAAGATGCGCGGGGCTATGAGTGTGAGCTCTGGTGGTGGTGCGAGAAGTGAGATGGGCCTCCCCTTGTCTGGTTCTCGATTTATGGAGAAGAACGCGCAAGAATAGATTGCGCAGCGCGCACACGCCCCTGCACACATCTGCACACGCTGCTATGCCAGCAAGCCAGCGGAATGACGAATGTGCGGACGACCCTCTCTCGACATGCACCAGGCCAAGTGAGAGGCGATTCACGAGGGTGGCTCGCGATCACAAGCGTGCGCAGCAGACCCGCAGACCGGATGCGCCACAGAGGCAAGGCACGGGAATGTCAGCGCTCTACTTGCGTGGGCGATTGATTCCGTCCTTGGTGCCGAAGCGGCCCTGCTCGTAGCCCTGCTGCTGGTTGAAGGCCTCCTCGCCGGGCGAGAGCAGGCTGCGAGAGGCGGGGACACCACGTCAGAGCGGGCGCCGAGGTTGCGGCGGGAGAGGCGGTGGGAGAGGCGGCGGGAGAGGCGGCGGCGTGGCATAGTGCAGGGTGCAGCCGCACATCGGGACGAGTGCGGTTGCAACGACAGCAATCGCGCCGACCGGGAGCACCCACAGCGGCGCGTCCACCGCGCCGTACGCGCGCTCGCCGTCTGCCTGCACAATCTCGGCCACGAGAGAGGCGACCGAATGCACCGCCGATGCGTCGACAGGTGCAAGGGCGGTGGGCGCAGCGCAGCGCGAGGCGGCGGCCGCCGACACGCGCGCCGGAGAGACGATGAGCGCAGCGCAGCCCGAGAGTAGCGAGAGGAGCAGCAGCGACTTGTGCATTGGTTGCCGGGCAAGCAGCCAGGGTCGCTTTTTCTGCGAGCTTCTCGCCGAAAAAAGAAAGTCCTCGATTTCTAAAATCCCTGTGTGGTGGCGGCGTGCCGTCCTCCCATCCCTCCTTTGTCTGTTTTCTTTCTTTCTTTCTGTCGGGTCCTCCCATCCCTCCCTTGGCTTGTGTGTTTTCTTTCTTTCTTTGTCGGGTCCACTGGTAGGGGGCAGGAGAACCACTGATTAGCCTAAGCACGCTTTTCTCGCCAAGTACTATCTATATTCTTTTGCTTATATTCTCGCCAGACCATCTATATTCTCGAGAATATTCTCGAATATTGAGAATATTTTCCCCACGCGAGAGGTCAGCGGACGCCAAAAATCGCTCTAGAAACATACCCTGCGACCGCCTGGGTATCGTGCCGATTTCCTCAATTTTGCCTCAGATTTTGCCCCAGACCAGCTCTCAGACTCAGGGAAACTCGCGAGTTTCCAGAATGGAGCACCAAACACCCTCTGTTTTCATCCCTGGAAATTTCCGGAAACGCAAAGTGCTGGGGACCCTCTGTTTTCCTTTTTGTTTGCCGGAAAAGTATATGCAGGCCAACGCGAGCCAGCCCGAGGCCGGCCTCGACCGGCCGCGCAGCCGCCCGCCCGAGGAGAGAAGAAAAGTCGGCCAAGGTGAAAAAAGAAAATGAGTGCGAGATACTCGTTCTGTTGCCGTCCCAAGCTGTCACTCCCCTTTCTCCCGGCCGGGGTGGGGCGCGCGCGGGGGGCGGCGGGTGTGCGGGATGTCTGTGATGGGCCCGAGAGCGATATGCCATGTCCGCCTTGCGCTCGTTGCTCCTCCGTCTCTTTGTATCTTCCATACTGCGTTTATCAGAAGACTTGCGTTTGTTTCACAACATTGATGATGAGCTGAAAGAATTCTTAAAATACAAGCCTCTCTCACAGCACACTGGCACGACAAGGGCGCGGACTGGCGCGGACTGGCACACACACCGGCTCACTGAGCTGAAAGAAAAGTGAGCCACCGCCTGCCTCGGCTCGCCGGCAGGTCAGCGAAAATATGGAAAGCTCACGCATGCCGCCCGCGGGGCGGAAACGTAAGCGCGGGCGCGAGATCTCGGCCGGCGAGTCGGGCGCCGGCTGCTCGGCTCCGCTCGTCGACCCTGCCA
>NW_005196657.1:0-1378 GCF_000372725.1 Emiliania huxleyi CCMP1516 | reverse complement strand
GGAAGAAGGGCCCCCCAAAGGGAAGAGGGAACTCCGGGGGGGGGGGGTCGTTCACCCACGTGGGTTGGGGCGCTCGGTGTACACCGGGCTGCCATCCGGAGGTAGGGACTTCCAGCCCCGAGGGGGGCGTGCGAATGAGCGCATTCTCGCTCCACGGAGGGCTTGCGGGAAGGTCAGGAGGAGCCACGCGGTGTGCATCTTGATGGCAAAAATCGCGCCGAATTTTGGCCAAAAAATTCAAAAAGCTCAATTCGCGAGCCGAACAGAGATAGGAAGTGTGTGTGTGTGTGTGCAGTCACACAGATAGGAAGCAGACTCCCAAGGGTGGGCGACGGCTGGCAACACACCTTCCTTCCCGTGAAATCCCAGTGATGGCGGCGGCCGTCCTCCCATCCATCCTTTTGCTTGTATGTTTTGCTTCTTTCTTTCTTTTTCCCTCCCTGCTTTCTTTCTTTCTTTCTTTAGATGCAGGCAAGAAAGAAAGAAAAAAAAGAAAGAAAACAGACAACCCAAGGGAGGGATGGGAGGACGGCACGCCGCCACCACACAGGGATTTTAAGGAGAGGTGTGTGATGCGCTAGCCGTCGCCCACCCTAGGGAGTCTGCCTCTTCCTATCTCTCTTCGCAGTCTCTCGCCGCTTCTCGCTGCAGCCTTCATGCCACCTCGCGGTCGTCCCACTCTCGTCGTCAGAAAGAAAGAAAGAAGGCGACAACCCCACAAGCATCGTTTCTTTCGCCGGTTGCCCCGAAACTCGCGATGAGAGAGTACCGCGCGCGGCCCCCTTGTAACAAACACCCGCGATGGGCTGGCACAACTCCGTCCACGGCTGCGATAACTTTGCGATGCTGAAGCTGGTGTCGTACCGGGAGCAGCAACAGCGCCGCAGCCCTTCCCCGCCCTCGTCCCCCCGGCCCGTCTGCTACGTCTGCCTTCAGCCCGACGGACCCATGATTGTGAATGTGTGCGACTGCCGGTGGAGCAGGGTCCACCCCGCCTGCCTTGATCAGCTCGTCAAAAGCCAGGCGGGTAGCGATGTGTGCCGCGTGTGTAGGTCCCAGTTCGCAGTCACCATTCCGCCACCCTCACCGAAGGCAGCGGCACTCTGCCCCAGCGCGCCGCCAATCGGCTTCTTCTCGTCGTGGTGATGATCTTGGTTGCTGTGCGCCGTGTCGGATTCGACCGCTGCCTGGTGGGCTTCTGTGTGGTGACTGGTGTCAGCAGGTGTCCCGCGTGTCCGTGAGCTCTCTGTTTCTCTGGTAGGACGGGCTCTGTCTGTGAGGACTGTGTGCGGCGCCGCTCCAAAATTCTCCAGATATGCGGCGGCGGGAGGACGGCACATTTTACGGATATATTGAAAAGAATCTCAACAACACTCCC
>NW_005196658.1:0-1378 GCF_000372725.1 Emiliania huxleyi CCMP1516 | reverse complement strand
GGGCCGGGGATGGCGTAGATCAGCAGCGCCAGGCCGGAGAAGGCTGTGAGAAGCACGGCCGCCTTTGCGTCTGGCATCGTGGAGGCGAGCACATCGGCGGCGAGGGCGGCGGGACCGGCGGCGGCCGCAGCGGCGAGGGTCGAGAGGGTCGGCTCGGGCTGGGCCGTCAGCCACGCCGTGATGTGGCAGAATGTGGGCGTGGTGACCATGAGCAGAAGAGGCAGCAGGACGTGGTCGACGAGAGACAGCTTCGAAGGCGCCGCCTGCTTCGGGGCGGCAGCTGCTGACTTCGCCACGCCAGAGCGGCGCCGCTGCGGCGACGGCGAAGGCCGCTCCCTTGCCGGCGAACGCCTGGTGGCCGGCATCGCAGTGTGCACAGATAGGTTGCACAGACACAGAAGCAGCGAGACACTTGTGTCGCCGACAAACAAGGTGAACCAAAAAAATACCCATACCACGGCTCTGTGCCGGGCTTCTCACATACCTTTGAACGGCGCTTCACTTGAATGGCGCTCGCTTCGGCCGGCCTGCCGCCGCCGGTGCTCAACGCTGCCGCTGCCGAGGGCGCGGCGCGCGGCCGCGACGGCGCGCAAGAGGCCGATGATGGCCAGAGACTCGGCGTGAAGCGCCGCCTCGACGGCGAGCTCGCGAGCGCGCGCGTCAACGACGACGACGCCAAAGAAGGCGACACCATTATGGTGGACGCTGCACAGATGGCCGCTGCGGCGGCCGCCGGCACCGACCGCGGCACGAAGCGCCTGCTGCACGTCGCGCTCGCGGCGCGCGACGGCTCGCACATCCCGGACATCCAGAACAAGACGGCGCTCGTCACCGAGGTGCGCCAATTGATCAAGAAGACACCAGGCGGCGAGGCGCAGCAGGCAAGCGCGATCAGCGTGCCCATCATCGGCACGTCGCGCGCCATCTGCGTCGCCTTCAGCGGCGAGAGCGAGGCACGCGCCTTCCTCGAGCAGTACACCGGCGGTGGCGTCCTACAGCTCCCAGCGCCAGACAACATCACCATCACCTTCGCCGCTCTCGACGCCACCGTGTGGGGCAAGCAGGCGCAGGCACGCGAGAACCAGGCGACCACGGACTCAGACGGCCTCCTCGCCATACGCATGCGCGGTGCCATCGACACCGCGGCCCAGATCGAGCACTTCGACCCCCCTCTCGGAGAAGCACTTCGGCAACATGGTCTCCATCCAGGAGGGATACCACTCCTTCCTGGGCACGAAGTCGGACGAGAAGGACGGCTAGATCCTCTTCAAGGTGAAGAACGAGAACCTCGTCTGCAACCTGCCGGTCCTGCCCAACGTCTACGCGAGCGGCGATGTCGGCGGACCCCTCCGCCTCGACGTCGGGTGCGTCAAGGTCC
>NW_005196659.1:0-1378 GCF_000372725.1 Emiliania huxleyi CCMP1516 | reverse complement strand
GTCGTGGGCGGGGGAAGGCGGATGACCGCCTTGCTCTCCTGCGACGCGAGGATCGCGTACAGCCGGTTCGCCATCAGCTGCGCGTTGTCGCGCGCCGTTTCGAGCAGGTGCGCCTCGGCGTCCGCCGAGAGCGCCTCAGCAGAGAGCGGCGCAGGGTCAAAGGCGGCAAGGTGCGCCAGGTCGTACTCGAGGTCGTCCTCCTTTTCCACCTCGATGGACGGCCGCCCGCTGCTCGCCGCACGCTGCGCCAGGAGTTGCGCCACGTCGAGCCGGCCGTCACTAGAGGAGCCGGCGGTCGCCATGGAGCCGCGTGCCCAGAGTCACACGGAAAAAAATTAACCGGGGTAGTACAGGTACCCCAAGACTGCGAAGAGAGATAGGAAGAGGCCGACGCCCAAGGGTGGGCGACGGCTAGCGCACCACACCCCTCTCCTTAAAATCCCTGTGTGGTGGCGGCGTGCCGTCCTCCCATCCCTCCCTTGGATTGTCCGTTTTCTTTCTTTCTTTCTTTACTGATTCTTTACTCTGTGGGGGCAGTGTGTATTCTGGAGTAGAAAGAGAAAGAAAACGTGTTCATTATAGCTCCGAGTAGAGGGGGCGGTCTGCTGAGGGGAAACCCTGGTGATCTCGCCTCAGTCGCAAGGCCCTGGCCCAATCGCACTCAGTAAGATGTCTGCCAACTTTCAACCCGCCGGCCGATGGGGTGAAGCAATGGGAAACGGCCGACGAAAGCAGGGGTGCGCTCTCTTTGGGATTGTTCCCCCTCCCCCTGCTCTCAGAAAACTCTTACTCACCTCCCGCCGACCCCGCTCCACACACACACAACATCTCCAACCAAGTGCTCCATTAGACAGAAGCGGAGAGTCGAGAGAGAACCAAGTGCTCCATTAGACAGAAGCGGAGAGTCGAGAGAGAGCGCGCCGAGAGGCGGCGCGCTCTTTCCCCGGCGGGATTGGGGATAAAGCCGTAACCCGTAAGGGTTAAAAGGCTCTTGCGTCTTGGTTGGCTGGCTCTTGCGAGGGGGTGGGGCGGGGGGTGCTCATATGCTCACAACGCGGCGTGCTGCGCCGAGCTCGTCGTCGGCGTGGCCCTGGCTGGCTGCGCGCTGGCCTGGCCCTGGGCGGTTGCGGGTTGCGGTTGGGGCCGGAGGGCGGGGGGGGGGGGGGCACCGGGCTGCTGGGGTCTCGAGGCTGGGGTGTGGACACACAAAACACGAGCGCGTGAGAGGTGATAGAGAAGCTTCGCTGATCGTACTGTACTGACGTAATGTGTGCACAGCCAGTGACGTCATACGTGGATTCACGTATACTTCAAAGTCGCGGTCCGCCAGTCTGCACCTCGCGAGGTCTCCCACATTCATCCACGCGCGCACACCACA
>NW_005196660.1:0-1378 GCF_000372725.1 Emiliania huxleyi CCMP1516 | reverse complement strand
CGGAGGCGGTGTAGCTTCCGAGAAGCTCGGTCAGACACACGGGGGAGAGACGGACACCACATCATTACGAATGACGCAAAAATACGTCACGGAGAGCGAGTAGAATGGCTAATTTCGCCGAGAGCGCGCCGCGGGCGCACCTGGTATACGGCCCCGGAATGAGTCACTGATTAAAGTTGGGCGCCTTTGGTCGAGGCTTCCCCGGTCCTCACTGGCTTGCCGGGGTCATGGCCCCCCCCCCCTCTAGCGCCGCCGGAGGCGGCGTAGCTTCCGAGAAGCTCGGTCAGACACACGTGGGGAGAGACGGACACCACATCATTACGAATGACGCAAAAATACGTCACGGAGAGCGTGTAGAATGGCTAATTTCGCCGAGAGCGCGCCGCGGGCGCACCTGGTATACGGCCCCGGAATGAGTCACTGATTAAAGTTGGGCGCCTTTGGTCGAGGCTTCCCCGGTCCTCACTGGCTTGCCGGGGTCATGGGCCCCCCCCCCTCTAGCGCCGCCGGAGGCGGCGTAGCTTCCGAGAAGCTCGGTCAGACACACGGGGGAGAGACGGACACCACATCATTACGAATGACGCAAAAATACGTCACGGAGAGCGTGTAGAATGGCTAATTTCGCCGAGAGCGCGCCGCGGGCGCACCTGGTATACGGCCCCGGAATGAGTCACTGATTAATTCGTTTGTGCGACGTGTGTTCACCCCTTCTGATTCTGCGAGCTATGCATAGAGCTGGGTCAGTGAGTTGCTGTTGTGTACGTGACGCGTGCTTTATTTATCCGGTGCACCTTGCTACTACCTTCTTCTCTTCCACCTGGTGGTGCGATGGGCTCCCTCCCACGGGGAGATGTCATTTCGCTGCCAGCGGCCCCCTGTAGCATCAGGTGCAAAGGAAAGAGTGGGCTGATAAAAAACCGCGTCGTCCCAGCGACTTCACTGTTCACAGCCGTGTTAAAGAGAAGAAAATATCTGTCTATCGCGCCTTGCGCGGGACGACTCGCTCGCGTTGGCCTCGCCTGATCACTCGCCCTGATCACAATGGCTGCGCCCGGCCCTCTCTACTGCTTGACGATGTTCAGCGTTTTGGCGCTGGCCGCAGCGGGCAAGCACGTCGCGGTCTTTGGCGGCATGATGAGGAGCCACCACCTCACCGTCGTCCCGCTGATCGAGGGCCTGCTCGAGCATGGCCACGATGTCTCTTTCGTGGTGCCAAACACTACGGAGCATAGGTCCTACTTCCCCAAAGGCGTGGGCTCGGCCACGATGGTCTTCCTCGGGACAGAGGACTGGGCTTTTGACACGCTGTTCAGTGGCCCCGAGTACGACTTCAAAAACCTGCCGTGGTACAAGAAGCCACTCCTCTTCGCAAAGGTGC
>NW_005196661.1:0-1378 GCF_000372725.1 Emiliania huxleyi CCMP1516 | reverse complement strand
CAGCACCTTCTTTCCGGCCGCCTACGTCCCGTTTGAGGCCGCCGGCTCGACGCGTTCGACGAGCCCCGCCGCCCGCCCAGCCTCTCCCGTCTCCGCTCTCTCGGCGGAGCGAACTGCCGCCGCGGTCGGGCAGCAGCAGCGCCCCTCTGCAGGACGTTCTAGGGCCGACTCGCGCGACACGCCGCTGGCGGCCAGGAGACACGGCCCGCCACTGTCGATACGCGCGCCAGTGTAGTCGAGAGCCTTACCTCCCGACCTCCCCTCCTATGCAGGCTCCGACGCAAGTACTTTGGCGGTGGTGGAGAAGGGCCGGCCCGTACTCCGGAGCAGCCGCCGCCGTCGACGACGGTGCACCCCCTCTTCTCGTCCAACGTGGTCTGAGAGGAGTGAAACCTGTACTACAGGCAGTTTTTCTTTTCGTGTACCCGCGTTAGTGCCAGCGCGCGCCAGTCCCGTGCCCAGTGTCGTGCGAGGGAGCGGAGTACTTGGAGCACTTGGAGTGCAGTTGGCAGCCTCACATCCAGGGCCGGGGAGCTAAGAAGCGCGCACCCAGCGGGCCGGATGATCGGTATCGGGTTGCGGGCAAGAGAGCCCTAGCCCTAGGGGGTGCGCGCGGTCGCAGGGCCATAACACGGGTCTCCGAGGGATAGTTCCGTGTACCGGGTTTCCCCTTAACTGCAGAACGCACCCTCTACTCGGAGCTGCTAGTAATACGAGAAAGAATACCCTCCAAGGGTTAGCCCCGCGTACCAGGTTTCCCCTTAACTGCAGGACGCGCCCTCAACTCGCGGTTCTAATTTTTTGAGAGCGCCTTCGTTGTTAACAATACAAGCCAATGGTCCCTGGTAGAATAAATAAATAAATAAACAAAGAGTTTGACAAACCGTCTGGTAAGCAAACAGGTCGCCAATTGTCAGTGCACTTGTCAGCAGGGAGTACGCAAGGAAAAGGAACCTGCTCGCACACGCCAGGCGCCCAGGTGGTGGCTGACATAGATGGTGCAAGGCTTGTCCATGGTGGAGGTGCCATGGTGGTCGACGCTGTCATGTCGCTGGTGGTGTCGGCCTCGGCGATGCAGTAGTCGAGGCCGTGCTTCCCGGAGGGGAAGCCATACGCGATAGCGGTCACGCCATAGCTCGCGCATAGGAGCAGGAAGCTAGGCAGGGGCCGCATCGCGATCGCTGAGCTGTAACAAGTTTGACCCAAAACAAGAACACAAGTTTGGCTCTACTAATATAGCGCGCGGATAAGGCGCGCGCGCCGCCGCCGCCGCGGTGGCGGCGAAATATAACATTATCTCAGAGGAATATAGTGTGAATGCCCGGGAACAAGACGCCCTCGTTCACCGCGGGCGCGTCGAGCACTTGCAGCCAGAGCG
>NW_005196662.1:0-1379 GCF_000372725.1 Emiliania huxleyi CCMP1516 | reverse complement strand
ACAACACTGGGCACGGGACTGGCTCGCACTGGCACTAACACAGGTACATTGTGAGTTTAGAAAACCAACAAGAAATCACGACTCTCACAGTGATTTGGGCTCGGCAGCTTGTCAGCCCTCAGCCGAAGCTGGGGCCGGTCCCGTAGCCGAGAGAGCCCGCGCCGATGAGTTCGACGCGGTCGGGGGGCCTTGCGGAGAGGCCAGCGAGATGGCGATCGCTATACTTCATGGTGCCCTCGGTGGGGCGGCTGACAAGCCAGAGGTCGATACTCTGGACGACCCATAGGATGCCACGAATGCCTGAAGGAGAGGGAGGCGAGGCCAGAGGCAGGCTCAGCTACTCTCGGGTGATCTCGCTTTGGTGGCTGAAGGACCCGATGGTCCTGTCACATTCGCGTTCCGTGCGAGTCATGGGGGTAGAAGATTGCGGGGGGGCATCGAGTCAGCACTTCCTTGTAGTACAGCGGACCGCCAGGCTCGCCGGCAGCAACCGCAGGGAGGCAGCATATGAGGCACCAGTCTTCTGGAGAGCTCAACAGCTGCGGCCGCGATGGCGGAGTCGGCCGCGGTTCGAGCGAGCAGCTTTTGGCTGCGGGATCGAATCGCGGAAGGCTCATGCCCTCGCGGAGCGACGCGGGTCGCGCGGCGCGCGCGTGTGCGAAATGCGACAACAGACGACAGAAGACAGACGCCTGAGCGCTGTACGACTGAACTTTTGTCGCCGCAATCGCCACCGCCGCCATCTTGACGAGCAGCGCGAGCGCGCTCGTCGGCGGCCAGCCGTCGCGGGCCGGGCCGAGCCCGGCCTCAACCGGCCGCGCCGCCGCAGCAGGCCCGGAGGCCCACATGGCGGCCGACCAGCTGATACCCGGTAAGGAACTTACTCTCTCAACTTCAACCTGCTGCTCCACGAGACGTTCGGCGGCGGCTTCTCGCCCACCGCTGTTCTCAAGCTGCGCCGCCTCGCGCGTAAGGTCGCGCGCGGCAGCGTCGACCGCACGGCCTACTCGCCCAAGTACTCGCTCTCTTTTATGTCCCACCATGCAGAGCGCATCTCTCTCTCTCTGTTGTGCGCCATTCGCTCTGAACCGCGCCATTCGCTCTCACCTGGCAACCCTGTCTGCACGTCTCGCGCGCGCGTGAACAGGGCAGGCCCCAAATGATGTGTGAGTGTTAGAGTTGTTTGGTATTGCTAAAAATCTCTCTCTCCAATGCACAACCCTGGACCCAAGATTACGCACACGACAGTCGAGAACAGACAGACAGCGAGGATAGTCGGAAGGCACACTCGGTCCCAGAGGGGCGGCGGCAAACTGAGGAGAGACACGCCGCACAAGGCAACAGAAGGGGGAAGTCGATCGAGAACGGACAGACAGACA
>NW_005196663.1:0-1379 GCF_000372725.1 Emiliania huxleyi CCMP1516 | reverse complement strand
CAGCGGCGGGGGCGGAGGCGGTGGTGGTGGGGGCGGGCCTGGTGGCGGTGCCGGCCGCCGCAACTCCTGGGGCGGGGCCTCGGGGGATGCCCCCTGCCCCTGCGGCCGTTCCAGCCGTGGTTCCACGCGTCGGCCGTCCACCCCGCTCGTGGGGGGGGGCCTAGCTCTCGTCTCCCCTCGGGAGGGGGGGGGGGCAGGGCCCGGATTCGCCGACGGCCCCGCTTCTCCCCCCTCCCGCTCCGCATCAGGCCGTAAATTGCCCAGTAGTCGCGTCGCCTCCCCCCTCGCCCGGTCCTTCTCGATTCGGTCCCGCACCGCCCGGATATCAAAGGCCGAGTTGTGTTCAGACAGCGGGCCCGCCGATGCCACCCGCCTCTTCACACAGCAGGCGTACGCCTTCAGCGCCTGCCCCCCCGACTGTGTCGGCCCCGGTGCGATGTCGTTGACGAGGTAGTCCTCCCCTTCCCACCGGAAAACCTGTCCAAGGAGGTCCGTCGAGCCAACCAGTCGTTTAGCCAGGCCCCGCACCTCTCGTGCCTGTACTGGCCTGAGCACGCCGGTGCTGGCCGCGAACGACAAACCGATCGCCCTAAGTTCCGCCAGGACCGCCTTCTCGCCCGCCACCGCGGCCTCTTGGTCCCTCTCGGCTTCTCGGATCGCATCCCGTCGTTGTCTCACCCTGTCAGCTGCCGGTACGAACCTCACTCTGGAGCTTCATCTTTTTCTTGCCACCGCCCCGATCTTACGAGGCACAACGATCCCTTCCGCGCTGAACGTCGTCTCTGTGGGACTCGCGAGTCCGCTCATGGCGCTCGGACGCCTGTCCACAGGCGGCCACTGGGTCACGCCCGAGTATTTGCTTGGGCGGCCCGCCGTCGCTGACGCGGATGGCGCTGCTGGCGAGTCCGCGCTTGGGCCGCCCGCTGCTGCTGGCGAGTCTGCGCAAGCGCCAACTGTTGGGTGTCCTTGCTGCATCGGCCCGCCCGACACCGCCTTCGAGGATGCGTATGAGGGCATCTGTGCGCTTGGCCTGGACGGCATCAACACAGAAACCGCCGCGAAGTTTGTCCGCCTCTGCGCCAATGACCGATCGACCATGCGGCTCTCCAAAAACAAAGCCAAACTCGCAGCAAAATTGAGGAAGCCTCCTCTTTCCATCGAGGAGCTTGTGCAAATGCAGCACGCAGTCTTCCGAGCATATCGGATGATCTGCACCACGTTATCCCCGTTATAGCAGGGAGTGAAGCGTGTGCTTGAACGATTACCCTCATGCATCGTGGGCCCGCGGCGCCTCGTCGTGACCGAGCCTCGGCGCGAGTCTGTCCTTGTGGCGCGTGTGTTGTGGGGCGCGCGCGGCGCCCGGTCAGCTCCCCCAGAAT
>NW_005196664.1:4062-21041 GCF_000372725.1 Emiliania huxleyi CCMP1516 | reverse complement strand
ATCCTCCTTGGTGTGCGCGAGATGCTTGTACAACCCGTCAAGGCCTCCCTCCGTGTCGAGCCGGTCAATCAGCACGCCGACGTCAGAGGAGCAGAGTGCCGACCCGGCGGGCAGCCGCCCATGGACGCGACGGGCACGCTCAGGCACGCCAGGTGGGAAGTGGTGCATGCCGCTCAGGAGCGCCACGAGCTCCTCCTCGGTCTTTAGAGGATACAGGTTCGCGGCGAACTCGGTCATGCCAGAGACTAACGAGGTGAGCTCCATCGCGGCGCGCTCATAACAAGGAGGCGCGTTCTCCGATCTTCATCTCCGATCTCCAATCTCCAATCTCGTGGGGGAGGCGTGTCAGGGGGGGGATCGATGTCCTTCCAAGGGGATGCTCTTTCCCTTTCACACCTTCAAGCGGATCTCCACCCTCTTTTCGCGCCATTTTGCAATCTCCAGTCGGCCACACGATTCTCGAGGCGCCTTTGGCGCGAAGTCAACATCTCCGTCTCCGGCCTGAGATCTCGAGGTGCCGATGGCGGCAGCTCAAGATCTCTATCTTCAGTTAAAGATCTCTGAGTTTTGTGAGAGATGCTGTGTGTGGAAGATCTCTGATCGGCATCTACGATCTCCACTCAACAAATCTACTGGTGTCCCGCAGAGATCTCGATGTATGTTTGGGGAAAGGGCTCGCGAAGAAAATTGAAGAAAGTACTTTAAGGAGGAGCTTCATTTTAACCAGGAGGAGCTACACTCATCACTCCCTCTCTGAGGAGTGAGGTGTCTCAGAGAGTCTCGAGTATCTCTCTTGGGGAGAGGGACCCATCGGCCATCGTGCATCGCCTCGCCGCCTGCTCGCCGCCCCGTAGAGGGTAGAGCCGACACGCGACAGAGGAGATCACGCTGATCTCGACCTCTCCCCTCTCGCGCATCTTGTGAGCGCGGGAGCCGGTGCAGGTCCAGTAGCGGCAACATGGAGGCAGCAGGACAGCGCGGTCACGCGTCAACCGCCTCCGTCTTGATGCGCTTGGCAGGCGCCTGGCTGTCCTCCGCCTCTCCGGCAGGCTCCTCGTTCTCGTCCTCCTCCTCGTCGTCGTCCTCCTCCTCCCCCTCGTCGCTCCCGTCGCCCCCCTCGACCGGATCGCCGCCGTCCGAGTCGTACTCCTCCTCGACGTCGGACCCCTCCGACGGGGCAAAGTCGCTGTCCTCGTCGTCGTCGTCGTCGTCGTCCTCCTCCTCCTCCTCGTCTCCGGCGCCGCCGCCCGCCGCGCCGCCGCCAACCGCGCCTGCGGACGCCGCCTCGCCGTCGAGGGACCCATTCACGTTTGCGCGCTTCCGCTGCAGGAGCTCGCTCACGCGGTCGCACTCGTTCGCCGGCAGCATCGACAGCTCGAGCTTGAGGGCCGTCTTGGCGGGCGCGCCGGCGGGCGCGTCGGCGGCGGCGCACTCGAGCTGCAGGTCAAAGGTGCGCCGGCTGTCGGGCGGCAGCACCTCGACGCGCAGCCGGCTGTACGGCATCACGTGCACCTTTGACGCCTCCTTGACGAGCAGCTCCTTCTCGAGCAGGTACAAGGCCGCCTCGGTCGCCTTGACGTAGCACTGCAGGGCGGCGCGGCCGCCGAAGGGCTTGAAGCTGCCGATGCCCCCCACCTCGACCGCCGCCAGCGAGGCGAACGCCTGGCTGACGACCGACGCGGGCTGGCCACACAGCGGCTTCCCCGAGAGGCTGCACTCGACTTTGGGCTCCGCCGGCTTGGAGTGCAGGAGCAGGTGCCCGACCTGGCTCTTGCCGTTGGCGACGGGAGCGGCGAGCGTGACGACGCACAGGCTTCCCTGTCCCGAGGCCTCGGGGAGCACGAGAACGCGTGAAACGAGCCGGTAGGGCACCGCGATCTCGGCCGACTTGCCGTGCAGGACCGCGGCGCCTTCGTTGAGCGATAGACGAAACTTGCCTCGAGGCGAGAGGAAGGAAAGATCGCTGGCAAGCTCGACGAGCAGGGCGCCGGGGCGGTCCAGCGGGGCGGCCGACCCAGCAGGCGCAGCAGGCGCAGCGGCGGCCGGCGGAGGTGGCGCGGCGGCGGCGGCGGAGGAGCTGGCGAGCGCCACGGCCAGCTGCTGCTTCGTATCGGCCAGCTCCGCCTCGACTGCGGCGAGCCTTGCCTTTGTGGACAAAAGCTCCGCCTCGAGGCCACTCTGTGAGCCACAGGTCGCCATGGATAGGTAGGTAGGTGCGTTTTGGCGCGAGTCAGTGTCGAAAGACCCCCTGTCTGGCGCCTCCACCGCTTGCGGGCGAGCACCCCGCGCCGACTTGCTTCGCATGCGGTGACCTCCCACGCGCTCCCTGGCCGCCCGCGCGACTCCTAGAGGACAGAGACCGTGGACGGACCCTCCCCGCGGCCGCTCGCGAGCGCTCGGTGGTCAATCTCACCTCAACCACCCTCAGCGCGCGCGCGAGCGCGCCGCCACTCGGCCGCACGCACGCACACTTGTGCCTGTGCGGTGTGGACGCGCTCTGGACGCGCTCCTCTGACACACAGGCGTCCCACTAGGTGTCCGCTGGTCCTCGACACCGCTGACGTCGCCACTATCGCCATCTGCGAAGGCTTGGTGGCGTCGTCGCCACGCTGCCCAGCGACGACAGCGCGGAGCTCATGGCATCGTCCTCTGCGCCTCTCGGACTCGAGTTGCTCGTTCCCGCCGGCGTCGCACAGCTCGGCATCGTCCGCGCCCGCAGCGAGTACGGCCTGACCGACGCCGACCTCCAAGGGCTGCCCCGCTCAGCGCATCCCGGCGCTGGCGTCGTGTTCTCCGTCAAGGATCTCGCTCGCGTCGCCATCCTCAAGGGGTACCGCGATCGCGGGCAGCGGGTCGTGCGTATCACCAGGCCCGACGTCTCGCGGGCCGAGACGCTCTTCCTTCCCGTCGGCATCATGACCACGGTCGGCGAGGTAAAAGCCGTGATGCCGGGACGCGCAGACCTCCTCGGGCGCCGGCCCGAGCTCTGGCTCCGGCCTGAGGAGCGGCGCGCTGGCGGGCCGAGCAGTGCGCCGCTGCACGGACCGACACAGCGCTTGTGCGAGTTCAGGGCCGACGGTTCCGCGCAGACTCTCGTCGAGGCAGGCGTGCCCAACGAGGCGCTCCTCGAGCTGAGGCGCGCGACTGACCGCGAGGAGGCGGAGGTGGCGAGGCGCGCGGAGAAGGTCGCGGCGACGTCGCTGTGGGCGATCGAGATCGCGGCCGAGGAGGCGAAGATGGCCCGCGAGGAGGAGAAGAAGCGGGCGCGGGCGCGGGAACAGAGGCGGGCGGAGAAAAAGGCTAGGCGGCAGCGACGGGAGCTGGAGAGGCTGCAGCAGGCGCGTGAGACTGAGAGGCAACAGCGGGAGCTCGCTCGAGCGAGCGAGCCCGAGCCCGGGCCGCAACGTGGGCAGAAACGCCGAGCACGTTCGCAGGGTTGGTGAGCCCGTTGCGCGGTGTGTGATTGGTGTGGTTTGAGGTTTCGTGCGTGAGCGAGCAACCCGAGAGACGAGAGTCAGGAGCGCGCTTCGCCGCAAACGCTCGCGCACACGATGCCATTTTGTGTACGCATGCAGAAAAAAGGAGCTCACATCGCCACAGCCAGCCAACGCTCGATATGCTCCCACACTACCAGTGCCGAGTCCACGTAACATGAGTTTCTGCTCCACACATTCGCCTGTCTGCGTTGGCGAAGCAGCCGCGGCGGCGGCGGCGAGGCGCCCGCAGCGGTCGCACCACTGCCGGCCGTGCCTCGATCGCCCTCCTCGCGCCTAACATAGATTGCGGCGACAGGAAAGTACTCGGCGCCGTTGTGCTGGATGCGGCCGTGTGGAGCGGCCATGGGCGTGCCACAACCATTCGCGTGCATGCCATCATAGCGGAGCCAGATGAGCTCGCGCGGGTCAAGGACGTAGGCGATGAAGTGACACTGGTCCAGATAGTAGAGGACGGCGATGAGTCGAAACGAAGCTGCCGCGGCCGATCCAGTGCCAAAGCAGTGCTGCTGAGGGAGGCTGTGCTGCAAGGTGGCTGGCGCGCGCTCGGGGAGCTCGAGGGCAATGAGCCGAGGGAAGGTGCCACTATCGCTGTGTGCGGGGACGCCACTATCACTGTTGCTCGCGGCTCCTCCAGCCGCTGCCAGGCCCGCCCCGACGTGTGTCGTAGGCCAGCTCGTGTGCGGTACTAGCTCAAGGGTGCCCGCACATTGCGCGCAGCGCATATTTGAGCGCGTGGATCGCACAGTGCTGCAGGATCTGTCCAGCGCTGCCAATACGTTGCCACCTGCCGCATACAGCTCCTGCGTGGTCAACAAGATGAGCGGCCGCCACTCGTCGTTAGAGGGCTGGACCAAGTGCGGGCGGGCGAGCTCATGGCAGTTGGAGCACGTTGGCGTGAAGGTGACCCGCAGAAAGAGGTGGTGCGTGTCGGTGTTGCTCAGCAGAGTCGAAAGCACGCTCAATGCCGATCCAAACCGCCACATCCCCTCATCGATAGCCGCGTGCAGCTGCGCCTCATCAAGCGCCCCAAGTCTCGCCTGGAGATGACCTCTCCGCACTGCATCACGGAACGCGTTGAGGGTGGCGATCGCCGACGAGATGGTGGCGGCGTCAAGCAGCCCCGAGGAGTTGTACAGGTACTGCCGTGCCTGAAACCACTGGTGCAGCGGCGCGTCGAGCTCCGGGGTGATGAGGAGCTCGCCCTCCTCGGAAGACGAGTGAGCGTAGAGGTCGAAAAAGTTATCGGTCCGGCTCCGCTGATAGGCGTTGCGCTCGCCAAGAGCGGGCAGTGCGAGGACTCGGCTCTGAGCGGCAGCAGCGGGTGCAGCGACACTGGAAGAGGCAGCAGCTAGGGCAGCGGTGGCGGCGGTGGCGGAGGCAGCGGCGATGGAGTCAGATTGCGACGGGGCTGGCGCCGTCTGCAGGGATGGGGCTGCACCAGGTGCTGCAGCCTCCGTCCCTGCCGCCTCCATCGCCGCCGTCGCCACCGCCACCGCCTGACCTTCCTCACACCCCGCCGCCTCCGCCTGTGCCGCAGCCGCCGCCTCCTGCGAGGGCGCAGCCACCGCCGCCTCCGCAGCCACCGCCGCCTCCGCCGCCGCCTCCGCCTCTCCCGTTATTGCTGAGAGTGCCTGGATGCGATGCTGCCGCGAACCACGCTCGCCAGCTATCATCTTGTTGTGGCAAGCAACGCACACTTTGTTGTTCTTGTCAGGGAGCAAGCCGTCCGCGTCGCGAAACTCAGCATTGCACGAGTTGTGGAAGCAGTGGAAGCAGCCGCCGGGGCAGTACCAGATGCCGCCCGACTTGGTGTTGTCCATGCAGCAAAAGTAAGGTTGCGGCGCCGGCACCTGCGCCGCCTCCTCCTCCTCTTCCGAGCTCGACTCCATGTCTTCCCCCTCGTCGTCGTCGTCCTCCTCCTCCTCCTGCTCCTCCTCCTCCTCCTGCATCCCATCCTCCTCGTCTCCCATCTCCCCGTCTCCCATCTCCACGTCCATCGCCGGCCTCGCGTCACACGCACCGCCACCTCCCAAGTCCGCCTCGACCTCCATCGCTGCTGGGGTGGTCGCGGGCGGGATCGCGGCGGCGGGCGGGGTAGAGGCGGGCTGCGCGGCGGAGACCGGGGATCGCTCCTCAGTCAGCGAGGCGAGGAGCACCTTCTTGAGCTGCTGCCAGCTCTTATGAAGAAAGTCGGCCGGGTTGGCGCCGCGCGCCTCGAGCTGCCCCGTGATAAAGTCGCGCCGCTCGTTGGGCTTTGAGGGCGCTGCTACCTCCATTAAGATGCGCCAATTGGTTTCGGCCTCAATCTCCATCGCCGAGAAGGACATAAAGTGCTCGAAGCCGATAGCTTCGAAGGGCGGCCGTGCAACTGAGCGCGCACGCGGCACCTACGGAGGGTACGGTGTGGACGCGTTGTGGATGCAACGCGTGGAGCAGACGGGTGGCAGGGGCCGGGCACGCCTCGTGCGCGCCCTGTGCGAACGGTTTTGGGATGACGGGGTCGGAGGAGACGAAGGGGAAGGGCGCCGCCGGTGGCTTATGGTCTCGAGTCGCGATCATCGCGACAAAGTGCAGCAGCTTTCCCACGTCGCAGTTGTCTAACCTGACCGTCCAGCCGTCCCCCTGCGTCGCCCACTGAGCGAGGCGCAGCACGCGGTTCATCTCGGCCAGATTCTGCACCTGGAGCAGGAACTTTCGCGAGACCTCCTCGTCCGGCACGATTTGGAATCCGCGCAGGTACTGGGACAGCTCGCTCATGTTGACGGCGGAGCGGACGGCGACTCCGAGGGCATTTTGCAGAGGCATGAGCAGACGCGGCTGGAGGGAGTGCAGCATCGAGATCTCGCGCATCAGGGCGCCATTCGCGTGGTTCTGCACATAGGTCGGCGAGAGAGTGTCCGGGTCCTCTCGCTCCCTCCGCGAGGACGTGCCCGCTATCGCAAAGATGATGCGTCCCGTGAAGCGTCCCGCCAGCTCGGTCATCATCGTGTGGTCGCCAGGCAGCGGCGAGTCGATGCAGCTTTGCACGAGATGGTGGCGCTCGACGCCGGTGGCCGCGTGGGCGAGCAAATTGTACTCGTACGGGAATTGGCGCTCCATGTAGGACATCAACTGCAACGGGTTGCAGCCGGTCGCAGCAAAGAGCGGCCGCACCTGGGACCAAACCCGATCAAGCTCGGCACGCATCTGCGGCCCAAGCACGGCGCGAAGGGCGAGCTCGCGAGGCAGCCCCTGCCGCCAAACCCGGAATGACCAATCGGACATCAGCTCCATCTTGGAGCGGGAGACGGCGGCGAGGGGACTCAGCGAGTCGACAGGAAATGTGGACAAGAGCGCCTCCTCGCCCTCGCCGTTCTGCGGCAGCTCTTCAACTGCCTGCAAGAGGGCAGCACAGAGTGAGCGCAGGCAAAAAAGCAAGGGGGAGATGCAGCGAGGAGGCACCTCGAGAAGTTCCTGGTAGAAGCCTGAGGGCTCGGTGCCGTCGTGGGAGTCCTGCTCCTCGCCCGCCTCTTCCATCACCTCGTCGGCTTCCAAGTAGTTCTCGAGCTGCTGGCCGGTGAGCGGGTCAATCTCACGGTCGACCGACCCCTCGTTGAGCGACACATCGGCATTTGGCGCTAGATTCCAGGCCTCGGCTGCGGGCGAGTCCCTCCATACGCAACCCGACTCATCGAAGACGAGCACCATCGTTGGGTGGCCGCACTTGTCGCACGGGGTCAGCCCATCTGCCGCCGAGAGCCGCTCTGCCCATTCGGGCTGCTTCATGGCGACCCAGCCACCGAGGCCTCCCCGGCCGCGGTCGCCGATCCCTTCCTACAGTGCCACGGTTGCCGTGAAAACATTTGCGAGATGACGGGTGCACAGATGCTCGCGAGGCACCGAGTTGAGAAGGTGGCCCACGTTGCTTTGGTCGCCAAACCTCATCGACGCCACCGGCAGGCCAGAGGTGAGACAAATGGTCTCTTGGTGATCAAACAGCGCCTTTGGCCCAGCGACCGCGACGACCGCGCCGTACTTCTCGTTCCGAATCCACCTGGCCCTTGACAGGAGCACCCAGAGCGATGCATTCTCTTGGGTCTCGTGCACTGCCATCTTCCGAAAGTAGTTATGCCGCTGCTTATATTCCGTGCAGAAGTTGAGCGTTGACTTCCTGTCAGACTGCAGCACGTGAAGTTGACTCTGTGGGCTCACGACCAGCACGGTACGCACCGGCTCTTCCTGCAACAGGAAGCAACAGGGGCTGTCATGTTGCTGGCGCGGTCTCGGCAGCACGTCGAGCGTGCAGAGGCGATGGCAGGTCTGTGCGCGGCTGAGCCGCGCGTGTGCGCACCATGGGCGTGTCGTTGGACGCACTCGCACCGGAGCGTCGGCGAGAATTGCTCATGCGGGCCCACAAACAGCGCCGGCGACCGATTGCAAACACAGCCACCGATTCGCGCGGTCCGTCCGCGAAACGCCTGTGCACAAAGTGCCCGCGAAGCCGTTTTTCTTCCGTGTTTGAGCTAGCTTTCCGGCCGGCAATCCCTCTAGCAATCAAAGTTTAAGGCAGAGTTGGCTCCTTCTGACCAAGGAGCAGACTTTTTATGAGACAGAATACGCCGTTAGTCCAACCAGCAGATGTGAAAAATGGTAGCGAGAGTGCACACCCGTGTGAGCGTGCCCCACACCCGTGAGGCGTGAGCGTGACCCATTGCCGCCGTAAACAACGAAGCGCATGGCTAGCAATTTGCAGGCGGCCCTCGCGCAGCGCAACGCCCCGCGTGCAGCGGAGGCGGCGACCGACGCCTGTCTGAGCCGTACGCGGGCGAACGCGCCCCGACACACAGACTGACGCTGACGGCCGCCACGTGGCACCCCTCGCCCCCGCCACACCCGCGCGAGCTCGCCCGCTGTGGCGGCGCGGCGGTCGCGGTAAAAGGCGCGACCGCACTGCCTCTCGGCCGCTCTAGCCGAGCCGAGAGCGCCCTCGCCCTCGCCCTCACCCTCGTCGCCGCCGCCGCTCCGGGTCGCTGCGGCCGGCGTGGGAGAGCGTGTCACGCGGCTCGACGACCGTCGCGCCCCAAAGGCGCAGTACGGCGCGCGCCGTCGAGCAGTCGCGGCTTCTCAGCTGTGGCCACGCGCGCGCCTGCGCACCGCGGCGCCGCGCCGCGAGCAGCGGGAGCGTCAGGACGGAAGTGCGCCTGGCGATGGAGTATGAACAAGACGAGCGGGAGGGCACCGAGACACATGTTCGCCGCACCGGTGGATGGTCCAATAATGGTCGTCGTGCCTGCGCCTGCGGCTATTGCAGCGGCAGCGGCGATCGCAGCAGCAGGGCAGCTAGCTAGGATCACCGGCGCCTCTCACAGAGGCGCTGCACCCGCCGGTGGAAGCTTTGTGGCCTTGTCCGGCCACGTTGTACGGATTTATGTCGCCGGCGCCGAGGGATGGCAAGCCGCGCCCGCCTGAGCGAGCGGCGTCAGCCAGCCGCGCAGCGCTCGGCGAATCTGAGTGAATGCCGGCGACGCGCTCGCGACAGCGCAGCGCCGCACCGTGTGCCCTGCAGAAGGCGCGCGTCGTCGCCCGGAAGGACGGCATCGCGCGAAGCTGGCTCTGTGGACGCACGATCAGCGCTGTACGCGGCTCTTCCTGCGACAGGAAGCAGCAGGGGCTGTCATGCCGCCGGAGCAGTCTCGGCAGCACGTCGAACGCGCGGCGGCGAGGGAGGTCTGTGGGTCGCCAGGGCGCGTGTGCGGGCCGAGGGTGCGCCGGTGGGCGTGTGGGGTGGGGTGGGTTGCTCAGGGGCGCTCACACGCGCGCACGGCGACGCACGGCGCGATTTGCTTCGCATGCGGTGCCCACACGTGGCGAAGGGGGTGCTCGCCCGCAAACGGAAGAGGCGGGGTCCCCGGTAGGACCCGGACCCCGGGGGGGGGGGGGGGGGGAACGAAGATAAAAGAATTTCGTTCCGGGGTAAAGGTAACAGCCAGTATCCGAAATTCTTCTCCTCCACAGGTGTGTACGAGCGCGCCGCGGGAGGGGGGGCGATTGCAAAGCGCCGGCCGGACCGAGGTCGCACGCGTCGTGTCAGAGTGGTGTCGCGCCGCTCGCCGCAACCATGTGTTTCATGTCCAGCGCCGAGCTGTCCCGCGAGATCATCAACGCAGTTGGTGGAGGTGACGAGGTGGCAGTTCGGGCGTGGCTGGAGAGGGGCGGCGGCAAGACCAATGGAGCGTTCAAGCTTTGGTCAGAGATTGGGTGCTTTGTGAGTAAGACCACCCTGCTGATGTACGCTGCCGAGCAAGGCCACGAGCGGGTGGTCGATCTGCTGCTTCAGCATGGCGCGGAGACCAACCTCCAGGCCAGCAATGGCAACACCGCGCTGATGCTAGCCGTGTTGCACGGCCACGAACGGGTGGTCGAGCTGTTGCTGAAGCGCGGAGCGGAGACAAATAAGCGGGACGGTATCGGCCGCACCGCACTGACGATCGCCGCCCATCACAACAATAACCCGGCAATCATAATCCGCTTGCTGCGCGCGGGTGCAGACTCCAAAATGCGCGAAAGAGTAACCGGCGCTACGGCGCTCCAGCTGGCAAAGGGGTTCGGTCACGCCGAGTGTATGCGTGCCCTCGAGGAACATGCGGCGGCTAAGACGGCGGCAAAGGGCCGCGGTCTCATGGAGGCTCTCGACCAGCCATTGGATCGGCGCGCAGAGGCGAAATTAGCGCGGAGGGCAGAGGCAGAGGCGGAGGCCGCGCGGCATGCCGACGCGATGCTGGTCGAGGCGCAGGCGCAGGCGGAGGCGCAGGCGGAGGAGAGCCAGAAGAAGAAGAAGAGGACGAGGAGGAGGAGGAGGAAGGGGGAGGTCGGAGAGAGCGGCACGGCTGGGCCGCTGTCGCACGAGGCCAACGCTCCGGCCGAGGCGGCTGAGGACGAGGCGGCGGCAGAGGAGGAGCTTGCGGCGGCGCTCGAGGTGAGCGCGAGGCTGGAGGGGGAGAGACGGGCGACGGAGCAGGCGTGCAAGCCGGGCGAGCCGGAGCCAGAGGAGCCGCCGGACGATTTCTTCTGCCCAATCACGACAGAGGTCATGAGCGAGCCGGTGATGGCGGCGGACGGGCAGTCGTACGAGCGGTCGGCGATCGAGCGCTGGCTCGCGACAAAGTCGACGAGCCCATTGACAGGCGAGGCGCTCGAGAACACTGGCCTCTTCCCCAACTACTCGCTCCGCCGGATGATCCGGCAGTGGCAGGAGGGGCAGAAAGACCGCGCGTGACAGTGTGCTGAGCCTTTTAGGCAAGAGACTGGGCAGCAGTGCCACTGGGCAAGTCTTCGCTTAATCAGGTTCAGGAGAGGAGACCAGAGGGAGGGCCAGTGCCCCAGGGTCAACGCCTGACGCGGAGGGAGCCGGAGAGGACGGCGGTGTGGCGTGTGCGTGTGTTTGTATCGTGGAGATGTGTTTGGTGCCTGTTTGGTGCATTTATTTTTACTGGCGCGCACTGGCTCTAACACAGGTACAAGAATTTTATCGAAAAGAGTTGATTCATGTAGGAAATGAATTTTCGCGCCACGTGCGTCGCGTCGTGCGCGGCGTGCGTGTGTGTGCGTGTGTGCGTGTGTGCGTGTGTGATGCCTGCGCGCTGCCCTCGAGGGCGTCGAGGCGCTGCCGTGCGCTTGCTGCGGCGGAACGGCGCCCTCACTCAAAGCAGGGCGTGCCGTCCTGATTCTGGAGGGCAAAGACGTTGATCTCACGCAACGCCATCGAACGGCCCAAGCTGGTTGTTTGTGAGCTGGCAGTGATGTCACGACCCCAACGTCCATCGAGGCACGGCGCCGTCGTCAGGGAAAGCGAAGGGACTCCGACGCCTGTGGGGACTCCCGCCGGACACTCGACTGGGTTGCTGAATGTTCCTGGCAACGTCACGACGACGTAGCGGCCAACACCCTCGCACGCGATTGAGATCGGGGTGTCGCCCGTCCCCTCGAAATCCGCAACCGTGTACGTTGCGCACGCAACCTGCGAGGGGGTGAGATCGTTTTGTGGATGAGCACGTGCTGTGGTGCCGAGCTTATGGCCAAGGTATGAGAGACAGCCGGAGTTTGGCCCTACTGGATAGCTGCGCGCCTCGCGGAGGTCGGCGGAGCCTCCATACGCAAAGTTTATGTGAGGGTCGCGGAAGACCTTTGAGGCGAGGTCGCAGGCAGCGCTCTCAGATGCCAGGGGCGCCGCGCATAGCGGCAGCATGTGGGGATCCCCTTCGTTCTGGACGATGGGACGCGCGAGTTTTTGGCCGAGTAATCTATTTTCGGAGATCCACAGCCGTTGCATCTTCTTTTCGTTTTGTTCTTCCTGCGATTTCTTTTCTATTTTCTTTTAAGTCCGCGTAGGAGGGTAGGGTGCCAACAGGACCGACCCACAAAAGAAAACAGCTTCCGCGTCACAAACAAAAACTGCCCTGCCCGGCACAACCAGGTTAGTGGCACGGCACCCGCGGCGCTCCTGTGCTCGCGACGTGCCCGCGCTGCGCGTCGGTCGCGACCTACGCGCCGGCGCTCGGCGCACCCAAGTCTTAGCTGGAGTTGATCGTTGCTTCCCTTTCGCGAGGCGGTGCGGACTGCCGGAGGCCTCGGTCTCCCCTCTGCCCGTGCGACTTTCGCTAACTCCCTCGAGCCTAGATCGTCTCTCTTCGGCGCGCTCGAGCACGTTTGGCACCAAGAGGCTTTGATTCTTACGACCCTTACCCGCCAAGGCAGGTGTGGCGTGTGCACTCTGCTAGTACTTGAGCACTTGACTCTTGAGCACTTGATAGGGTCGATTCCGCATGGTACGGGCCCCTAGTACTTGTGAGCTCACACCACTACACTGTGGGGGGTGCCCGAGCATGATGTATGTGCGCGTCTGCGCGTGTGTGGGACAGACGTTGTTGTCCTATGCGCGGGGCTTCCCGCGGGGACCGAAGACGTAAGAGCAGCAGCAGCAGCAGCGTCACAAAAATCGCGGGAGACGCATGTGCGTCGCGGATCTCCCGGGCTCCCGCGTCTCCCGGGTCCCGCGGGGGCAAATCTGGTGTTAGATCGCTAAAGCCGTACTTGCTCTATTGGCACCAAACACACCACACGCGTTTCGGTCCGAAATGGAACTAGCAAAGGCAAATTTGGGGCCTAACAGTTGCGCTATTGTTGGCTGAAATCCTCAACGTTGTTCAAGTGTGTTCACCCCAGCCCATGCTGTTACTGTTTGTTACTGTTTGTTACTGTTGTTACTGTTGTTCAGCGGCCAGCAAGCAAAAAATGGCAAAAAATCCGGGTAAAACCCGAAAATACCCGGGGGTTTCCGGGTATTTTCGGGTATTACCCGCACTGGAGACACTAGAGATCGTCTGGTGGGTCACTGCCAGGCCTTCCCTTACTGTTGTTCCGGCCTAACGTTAGCTACTGTTGTTGGGTGGGAGCCCCACTGTTGTTGCCGTTAACACTAGCATCGTAGCATGTAGCGTCACGCTGTCCCTCACAGCTCCCAACGCGTTAGGCAACCCTACTCTAATCTCTATTTTTGCCGGTTTCGGTCCGATCTCCGTATAATGGAACTTTCTAGCAAAGGCAAATACCAGACACACTTGCGCACACGGCACACCGTAATGCACATGCAT
Source organism: Emiliania huxleyi CCMP1516 (assembly GCF_000372725.1). Taxonomy (NCBI): domain Eukaryota; phylum Haptophyta; order Isochrysidales; family Noelaerhabdaceae; genus Emiliania; species Emiliania huxleyi. The sequence continues at coordinate 7,915 of NW_005196664.1, read as the reverse complement.
AGAGCCGTATAAGGCTGAGTGTCCCCACGGAGCTCGCAGGCCTTGAACAGGCCGCCGACGCGGGAATCAAAATTTATACACGTCAGTTCACAAACGGGTTGCAACTGCAGACGAGCCCGTGCAGTAGGAAGGAGAGGAGCGAGCCGAGGGTGAGCCCGACGTTGAGCGCGAGGACGAGCAGCGAGGCGGCCTGCTTCTGCTCGGGCGGCGGCACGGAGAGCGGCCCGTAGATGAGCGGGCACGCGGTGAGGAAGCCTGCAGCCGCGCGGGGTACAGCAGGGGGGGGGGGGGGGGCTTCGGGGACAAAGCGCAAATCCGGGTGAGGCCCCCCGAGGGGATCGGGGTCGGGCGGGCGGGCCCGGGGGTTGGGCAAATCTTGAGGGGCTTGAACGGAAAGAAGGGGTGGGGGGTGGGGTGGGGGGGGGGGGGGGGGCTCCCCAACCTTTTGAGGAGGGCGAGAGGGCAAAAAAAAAAAAGCGCCCCCTCTCGGAAGGCAGCAGCGTCGGGACGGCACTGTCTCCGGGGCGCATGTGGCAGACCATGAAGAGGGGGATGAGGGCGATCCGCGACAGCGCCAGCGCGAGGGTGGAGCGGCCGCGCACGAGGTGGCAGGACGGCGGCGCGAGCCGGGCCGCCATGTCGCCTGAGGGTGATGGGTGAGGCAAAGGGCGGGGTGAGGGCTAGGGGGCCAAAGACCAGACCAGCAAACTCGAGGGCGGGCGGGGTACGAGGCAGGGCTGCGGGGGGTAAGGGTGGCGTGCTCGAGCTGCTGATGGCGGACGCAGTGGCGGCAAGGGTAGGGGTAGGGGCGCGGGCCACACCCAGGTTGAAGACGACAAACAGGACGGCGGGGAAGAGGCCGCGCCACGCGGGGGAGGGCGCCGTGGAGGTGACCATGCCGCTGATGGCGGGGAAGACCCCTAGCGTCACCTACTCTCACCAGCCCCTCGCCTCCTCTCGGCCTGATCTCGCCCCAGCTCCGCGACTCTTGCCGCTGCTGCGCGGGCCGCGTAGTTGGCCACCAGAGTGCCGGCGTGCCACCGAACCGCAAAGAGCGTGCTCCACACCTCGCGCCGCGCCGCCGCCGCCGCCGCAGCGCCTTCTGGGCCGCCGAGCCGCTCCTCGAGGTCGCCCCCTCGCCCCTCGATGGCCGCCGCGTGGCTAGCCAGGCCTGCGTCGGGGAGGGGCCCTGTCAGCGGCCAGGAGGCAGAGGTCTCGCGCCGTGCGCTCGGAGCACCGCGCGAAGACGAATCCCGCGGAAGAGCTGCAGTGCAGCCGGCAGTGCAGGCACACGTGTCCTCTCGAGCGCACGTGTCAGCCATGCGTCCGGGTTCCGCATCTACACTGTTCCGCATCTACACTGTTCCGCATCTACACTGTTCCGCATCTACACTGTTCCGCATCTACACTGTTCCGCATCTACACTGTTCCGCATCTACACTGTTCCGCATCTACACTGTTCCGCATCTACACTGTTCCGCATCTACACTGTTCCGCATCTACACTGTTCCGCATCTACACTGTTCCGCATCTACACTGTTCCGCATCTACACTGTTCCGCATCTACACTGTTCCGCATCTACACTGTTCCGCATCTACACTGTTCCGCATCTACACTGTTCCGCATCTACACTGTTCCGCATCTACACTGTTCCGCATCTACACTGCTCCGCATCTACACTGTTCCGCATCTAGACCGCCAAACCGCTGGTCAAGGCAACAGTCGGTCCCTCGGCCGCAACCGCCCGCGGCCCGACGCAGCAGCCGCCGCCGCCCGCCGCGCCCTCTCCCACCGCCCTCCCCGCCACGTAGCCACCGCCTCCCCTCCCCTCCCCCCCCCTCCCCCCGCGCGTAGCCCCGCCAACAGCCCCAATTGCCCCGCCCGGCGGCCCGCTCTGACTGCTGCACGAGGCGAGGGCGTGCTTCGCCTGCACGTGGCGCGCGAAGGGCGTGGCGTCGGCCCAGGCGAAGGAGGCGAGGCACGCCGCGAACACCGCCACCGCCACGCCGTAGTATGCGCCTGGCTTGCGTGCGTGAGGTCAGGGGCGGGAGTGCGGTCTCGTGCGGTGCTTTCGGAGCCTCGCGAACCCGCGGACCGCAAAGACAGCGGGACGCCGCTGAGCACCGCTGCATACCGCTGCGCTTAGGTGGGCACGTGTCCTTGAGAGTGGAGCAGAGCGACGGCGCGACTCATCTAGCGCGCGCCCGCAGCGGCGATCGCATCGCGCTCGCTGCCTGGCAAAGGGGGGCTGACGGTGAGAGGTGTGCGACGAAGCTTGCGCCCTCTAGTCGGGCGTGGCGGTGTGTGGGACATGTCCAGGGCGTGTTGGGGATGTGGCCTCGGGTGGCAGGGCGGCCGAGGCGGCGTGGGAAGTCTCGGGAAGAGTGTAGCGCCTGCGCCACCCGCCGCGACGAGCTGATTCTGCGTGGGGACGGTGGTGGCGAGGCCGGCGACGGAGACGGCGAGGCCGGCGAGGGCCATCCCGCCCACCGCGACCTGCGTGTACCGCGCCGGAAACATCGCGCAGTACGCGACGACCGACCCGTTGAGGAGGCCCGTGGCGGCGGCGGCGAGCGCGGTGCAGCAGAGCGTGACGGTGAAGCTGGCGGTGGAGCTCGCCTCGAGGAAGGCGTGGAGCTCGTCGGCGGGCCGGCGGAGCGGAGAGAGCGTGTACACGGTGAGCGTCGCAAAGACGACCAGCTCGCACGCGAGGGTGGCGAAGATGGTCGTGCGGAGCCGGATCACGTGCTGCAGCCGCTGGAAGGCGACGATGGAGGCGAGCGCAACGGCGTTGAAGGTGATGCTCAGCATGGACTCGAAGGAGGAGGAGAAGGGAGACGCGGCGAAGCGGAGCTCGTAGTACTTGAGCGGCGTGATGATGGTGTTGAAGGCGAAGAGAGTGCCCATCCCCTGCAGGCCGAGCACGAGCAGCACGAGCACGCCGGCCGGGTCCTGCGGAGCCTCGTCTCCCGCCGGCGGTGGCTCGGCGGCGGTCATGCCACTACCACCGCCGTGGGCAAGCAGGGTTCGAATGCTTTGGCAGCGGGCTGGCGCCACCCAGCGGCGCTTTACCAAGGGCTAGCTCAAAAAACACAAAAAATGCTCGAGGCGGCGGCAACAGCGCCTACAAGGGAGCAGTCAAACAGGCGCTCGACGTCGCCGCGGCGCTCACCACGGCGGGCAAGAACCTACCCAGCGTCGAACAGTGGCGGCGGTTCAGGGCGGCGGCGTCGGGAGCCCTCCCCGCCCCGACACAATGCGAACGAGCGGCCACGAGGGCGAGAATGGCGGCAACGGGCTATGTACCACCCCCCACGCCGAGGGGGGCGCGACGGCGAGCGCCTGCCCCTCACCGCGATGCAGGTGGCGGTGCGAGAGGCGACCAACGCGCGGTGAAACGGCCGCACTTGAACATGGGGCACGGTAATGGATGGGATAGGTAGAGTGGTTAGTGGTCCGAAGGAATCCAGGGACAAGAGGGCGACTCCGGTGTATTCTTTTTTTGCTTGGGCGGACAGCTTGCCGGGGTCGGTAGGGTAGGTCTGGGCCCTCCCGTCGGGTTTTTCCCTCTTTCCACGCTGGAACTTTCACAGCGAAAAATGAAATTTTTCGGCAAATCACGATGGTCCACCCTCCCCAAGGTGGGTGAACTGGTGGCTTTACCGGCTTGAGAAGTGGGCTTGCCCTGTTTCATATAACAGGATGGTGGGTCGCTGGAGAATACCCTCCCCCCTTCTGTTTCAGTTTGGAATTATTACCCCACGTTTACCCGTGGGCCCGTGGGGTTTCTTTTTCTAGTTTTCCTTAACGGCTTTTAGTTTTGTTGGTTAGGTTTTGTTTGTTGTCCTTTTC
>NW_005196664.1:0-3733 GCF_000372725.1 Emiliania huxleyi CCMP1516 | reverse complement strand
ACCCCCTCCTTAAGGGTGATCAACAGACCCCCTTTCCGGTTAGGAGCCGGAACCCTGGGTTCCGGTTTTTACCCAAATAGGGGTTCCGGTTAGGAGCCGGAACCCTGGGTTCCGGTTTTTACCCAAATAGGGGTTTTTTTGACCATGACTCGCACCAAAACGCCCTATACCTACCTACTTATTGGGGGCGCCAATCCCCAGGTTCCGTGCCCCACCTACCTACTTATTCCCAGGCCGGGCAGGGAAGGGAAAAAATCCCCGTTATTCCTCTGTGAATAGGCTCCCAGCGCCCGCCGCGCGCCGGTTTGTACCGCAGTGCGCCCCCCTCGGGAGCCCCCCAGAGCATGGCCCCTTTGGGGGTTAAACGCCCCTTTTCCCGCGGGAAGCGGTTTTTTTCCCCCCCCCCCCCCCCCCCCCCACACACACCACCACCACCTACCTACCTATTGCGGGGCCCTCTGGGGCGGTCAAAACCGGACCTACCTACCTATTGCATAGGCTCTGTATGTATGTAGGAAGGTGAAGAACAGCCAGGCTCGGACTGGACACCAACGCGGTATGGGTGGACGCTGGACAGATGATGTGGCGACAGGGTCTAACCGGGGCAGACCCCCTGTCTGGCTACTGTGCTGTATGAATGGTTGGGCAAGTTGTGGGGGACACGATCCCGGCGTGAACACGACTAACTGACGGATCCGCTCCTGACAGTGGCATGCACCGCGCCGCGGCGCGTGCCACTGTCTTTGTTTGAAGTAAAAAGTGGAATCAGAGCGCCGTCGGCGTTGTCCCCCGATTTTGTCCCACGGACCGCCCGTCCGGGACCGCTCCGGGACGCACGCCGGCGAAAAGCACCATCAAGCTGTTGTACGGCCCGGCATCGCCTTCCCAGGCTTAGCTAGACTGAGAGATATTGTGCATATGGTCTGTCTCTACAATATACTCACTGACACTCCACCTCCCAGAGCTCGTCCCGGTCCGTCACGGCCATCCTCGTCCTCCGGAGGGCCCCCGGCCGCGGCGCGGTGCGGCGGCGTCACAAATCCGACCACAGAGCACCGGGACGCGGTCGGGCGATCTGAGGTCCAACTAGGCGTATGCATTGTCCATCCAGGGCTATCACCTGGACCCATCAACAGGCGCCTGCGGCGCCGTCACTCCCTTTGTTCTCTTCTCATAAAATCGGAGGGTCGGCCCACGGGGGGACTTCGTGAACTGAAGCGACCCAACGATTTTATGAATGGCAGCAAAGGGAGTGGGCGCCGTGGTCACGAGGTGGTGTCAACACTTGCCCAACCATTCATACAGCACAGTAGGTGGCTAGAGCTCTACCGGGAAGCCGGAACTCATAAGCTGTGGCATAGAGACGCCGGCCGACTCGCCCGCATCCTCTGACAGGCACCGGCCCGTGCTCCACCGAAACGGCGGCATGTCGTCAGCGTTCTCGTTCGCACCGGCCGATACGAGTATGGTCATAGAGCCGATGCGCTCGGACGAGTATGAGCGCTGCATCGACTTGGCTTCGGCCGCCTTCAACACCAACAACCCGATCATGAAGCGCGCCGGCCTCTCGGTTGAGGACTACCGTGCGTACGCCCTGCTTAGCTGCTCCAAAGTCAAGAGCGTGGACACGGGCCTCTCTCTTGTCGCGCGCAGCGCGGATGGCGAGCTTCTCGCTTTCCTCTTCCTGAAGACGTTTGACCCATACCAGAAGACGTCTGACTTCAAGGAGATGATGCGCAAAAGTCGGACCACGGCGGGGCTCATCGAGCTCGTATCTGGGCTCTACGACAACGCGATCATGTCCATGCGCATCGGGTCGATGGCCACGGGCAAGGCGCTGCACTGTCCCATGGGCGGCACACTGCCCAGCGTCAACGGGAAGGGGGCCGGCAAGGCGTTGCGCATGCGTGCCTGCGAGGTGGCGCTGGAGCGTGGCTTCAACACGCTGCTTGTCGAGCCGGCGCACGGAGCGACGCGCCACATCTGGACGAAGTATTGCGGCGGCATAGTGCGCGGCGAGGCGTCGAGCGAGACCTTCGCCTCCAAGGCGGGCGACTTCCCACTCAAAGGGAGCGAGTCGAGCGTCTCGGTCGTCGAGGTGGTGCTGCGCAAGGTGCACCGCGACGCGGCCGTGTACAAGCCCTTCTACCTAGCCAAGATCGTCGTTCTGAGCGCGGTCATGTAGCGAGAGTGCGCGCGGCAAAGGCGGCGCGCCGAGCAGCGGAGGCCGCGGCGCTGGAGGAGCAGAAGCGAGTCGTCGCGGCAGAAACGGAGGCGAAGCTGGCCGCCGAGCGGTGAGGCAAGCGGAGCGAGAGCGAGAGCTGGCGGAGCGCGAGGCGGCGGGGGCGGCAGAGAGGGCAGCGGCGCAGGACCACGCCCTCCTCGAGCGAGCGGCGGCGGCGGACCTCGAAGAGGCGCTGCGCCGGTCAGTGGCGGAGGCGGCTTCATCGGCGGCGGAGCACGAGCCGCCCGTTGAGTCGCTGGCCGTTGTCTCGCTAGCCAGTGCCAGCCTCGATGCGGGCCGCCCGAGGGCGCCCGAGTCCACCCTCGGCGGCGGCGAGACCACGTGCATCATCTGCTTGACGAGGCCGAAGACTCACATCGCGGTGCCGTGCAGCCACCAGTGCGGGCCGTGCGCGGAGCAACTTGAGGACGAGTGCCCGTACTGCCGCACGCGGGTCTCGATGTGGATGTGCCCACTTATTGTTTGAGCGTCAGGGGGCGGCTCGTGTGGCATCCCATGTGCGCTTTCGAGCCAAGCAATGTGTACTGTGTACCAGAGTACACCACAATCCACACAAATCACAATGTATGTGTATACGCGCTTTATATAGCACTTAGCAGTGTAGGTGTGTTCGCAAAATAAATAATCGAGCCATCTAACTTGGTAACTAACCCGAAGCCAAACCCCGGTTTTCACCCAGCACAGACGACCCCCACACCTCGTCCTCGAGTCGACACACGTAGAGTACTCACCCGCACTGGCCACTGCGGACACGCCAGTCCAGTCGCCACCGGCCACGGACGTGCCGCCACGGTCTTCAGCCCGGCCGCAGCGCGTCGAGCAGTCCCTGGAGCTGCTCCCCCTCCGCTCGGAGTGCGGATGCGTCGTGCGTCTCGGCCTCCGCCTGCGCCTCGGCCCGCTGCGCGCGATGCTCCAGCGACTCGCACAGGTCGGTGAGCGATCGCACCTCGTCGGCCAAGCTCGCCGTCTCCGCCTGCAGCTCCGCGATCCGGCCCTCGAGGTTGCCCTTGAGCGCGGCGGCCTCGGAGAGCTTGGAGGCCCCGAAGAGGAGCGACTTTTCGTAGACGGTACGGTAGGCGTCAATGGTCATGCGCGCCTCGCCGGCGACGCGCCGCAGCAGCGTCCCCCGACGGGGCTCGTCGCGCGCAATGGTACCGGCCAGCTCCTCGAGCAATGCGCCATGCAGCGCCTCGCGGACGGGGCAGATGCCGGTTGGGCGCGCTTGCCGCTCGCGCAGCGCGCGCTCGAGCTGCTCCTGCAGGGTGATGGCGTCGAGACGCGGGCTGCTGCTCGGCGGCTTCCGCCGCGCAGGAGAGAGCGGGCCGAGGCTGGCCTTCCCGCCCGCGCCGAGGACAGCTCCGCCACGCCGCACCCGGATGCCTGCGCGCCGCAGCGCGTCGTCGTGCGCGCTGAGGGCGCCCCGTGGCAGCTGGACGAGATAACGGCCGACCTGCGACGCCTCACCCCCGGTGAAGTCCGTCGTGTACA
>NW_005196665.1:0-1379 GCF_000372725.1 Emiliania huxleyi CCMP1516 | reverse complement strand
AAGGTTGGCGCCTGGCATGCCGGGGAAGTGTCCGCCGAGCGGTGCGTCGAATGCTCCCTCCCGGCGGGCTTCGCTGAGGAACAGGCGCGTTGCACGCGCGAGCGCGCGCGCGGGACGGTGACGGGGAAGAAGGTCACAGTCGAGCCCCTTCGTGAAGGGCATGCGCACGCAGGACGACGCATTCGTGCGCATGCGCCGCCGTGGGACATTCGTGCGTATGCGCCTTTGCGCCGCCGCCTCGTCGTCGCAGTGACGCGCGTCTCCGAAAACAAGGGAAGGGACAGAGGGCGGCCGGGCTCGAGAGGGCGGGGAGATGCGCAGGCGCAGAAGGCAGACAGAGGCACTTCGCATGACAAAGGAGGAGGCGCTCGCCAACGCCGCCCCATATACCTTTTCCGGGTCGACCGGTCCGCCACTTCTTTGGCGAGGAAAAGTATTAGGTGCTCGGCAAGTGCCTATAGCCTAAGACTGCTGGACACGGGAGAAGTTCAAGTCGGGACACTTCTCACTTGGTTGTCGGGACCCTGGTCCGAGTCCTGTGGATCTGGCGCGCACACTTGGCACACTCCTCTGCATGTACATGTATCTCAGGTACAGCGCTACAGAGGCGCCCTGACAGGCTCGCAGTAGAGGTGTCCGTTTTTATTTATTTATTTATATCGCGCACGAGACACTGGGCACGCACGGGACTGCGCGTGGCGCGCGCGGACCGCGGTCTCCCGCGGTGCGCGGAAAACACAAGAGAAAACGAGTGCGCTTTTTCACCTTTAGGTCTCTTAGCTCGACGACGCTACCAGACAGACGTGCATGCATACGTAAGACTGTGTGGAACCCCCCCTCCCGAAACAATTCTCAATGGCGACATACGTGCGCGCTGCGGCCGAGGTGGTGGCTGTGCTCGATCAGCGCGTGCTGTGCTCAGCGGGTCAGGCTGTCAGCGCCGCTTCTTCGTCGCGGGATCGCCGCTTCTGCCGGCGGCCCGCTTGCCGGTCGTCGCGCCCCCGCTCGCCTCGATCCCCTCCGACATCGCCGCGGCCGCCTCTCGCCCGAGCGAGTACTTGTCTGCCAGGTGGCGCAGCGTCCCCTCCTCGGCCGGCGTCACCTTGCCCGCGTCCTGCACCGCCGCCAGCAGCTGCTGCACAGCCGCCGCACTGAGCTTGCCGCCCCGCGACAGCGAATCGCCTATGCCCACAGCCTCTGCTAGTCCGCAGCTGCCCTCCCCACAGCTCCACACTCCCTCGAGCAGCTCGCCCAGCTCGAGCAGAGCGCGGTCGCACACCAGAGCACCAATCTTGACATAGTACCTCTCCTCGCCGGCCGCCTCCTCCGCCTCGGGTTCGAGCAAGTCGCCGCGCTCGACCTCCACCCACGCCTCCGCC